>NW_015176025.1:10624-62818 GCF_001447785.1 Gekko japonicus | reverse complement strand
AAAAAAAAACTTGTACACATTCCCTCACTGGGGTGCTTGTAATGATTCGTTTCTCCACGTCCTGGAGCGACAGAAACAGCTTTTTGCTGAGCTGATTCTGGCCCATCCAGGGACCTACCTCAGAGGGGCGGCACCAAATTCTGTTATCGAAACTGTTCTGTTTTGAGAATAGTTCCGGGTGAGATCGGGTAGGTCAATATATACAGAGATTTTAATCAGAACAAGCAAGCCCATCTCTAGGAATGAACAACACGCTAGCATTCTGAATGAATGGTTGTCTTTACTAAGCAATACTAAAGCACTCCAAATAGATGCATTTGATCAGTCTCACAATATATCCTTAGTTTACACAGTTTATAGAAAGCAATAAGCATAGAGGATAACATATCAAAGCTATACAATGAGTGGGTTAAAAGGGGGGGAAAACTCATACTCATCTGGTATCCAATGAAAAGGAGAAATTTCCTCTTTCCAAGAAAGGCAGCCAAGGAGAGGCAGGTGGCTCTGCAGATGCCCGGCCTGGATAAGCCAGACCACGTGCGCGTTCCTGGAATCATGATTCCCGGGAACGAGAGCAACCAAGCAGGCAAAAAGCAAGAGCAGGAGATCCATGGCGCAAGAGAGCGAGCAATGGCTGCGTCTTCTCCTTTTAAGAGCTGCTTTCTGGAGGTTGTCCTAAGGGCCATAAAATCCTAGGTTCGTCCTCCTCTCCTAAACTATAGGTTGGGGCAGGGGGTGACGTCCTAGAAGGAGCAAGGGGGCAGTATGCAGATTTTCCTATTCTACATCAAACGAGAGCCATGTGGTCACTTGTGGAATGCCGTTTCCATGGGTACCCTTTGAAGTAGATGGGCCTGGTCCTTTAGAGCAATAAAGTCAGTTTCCTTTGTGATGCCAAAGCCAGATAAGCGGATGGGTTACGGTGGTTCCCACAGGTCAGTAATGGTGGAAAAGCAGTCGTTCTCCAAGGTGTCCCAAACAAAGGGTAATGGCGCTGGTCTTCTCTGTCCTGAGGCATGCTGGGAAATTCCAGGGAGGCACGTGATCTGCAGCTGGTAGCACCAGCCTTGCCCATCCATGGGCGAGTATGAGATGCAAAGCAGACCATACAATTGCAGCAGCAAGCACAGCATTTATCCCTGTGTCCCAAATGCATAAATACACAGACCTGAGACCAACACAGCATTAGCACCATATAGAAATACAAACATAGGCTCATATCGTAACAGTCATGGTGTTGATGCAACACCAATATTCCCCATTTCCCCCAGCATTTGTCCTCTGCCACTCAGATGAATTGTGGTAGGCAGGGCTGGTGGAGCATAAGAGGAGGAGACCTGACCTCCATGTTTATAAATAATATATGACAGCTGTCAAAAGCAAACAGCAGTGCTAGGAAAATGGTATCCAACAAAACCCTGATTTTGTGCAGTCTAAAGCTCCAGTTATGTATTCATTATAGTTGTATTTTTTTTTTGCTTCCAATCAAGAGCTTAAATTGGGCTACTAGGCACTGGTATCTCATCCTGGCAGTAAACAGCCCCTTAACTGCTTGGTTTCAGCAAGGCTCTGTCTCCTCAGATGTTAAAATCCTTTTACTCTAAAAGCTGAGCATTCCCAACAAGGATGGAAAGAAACATCAGAACAGCTTGAGGAAATGGCCTCATCCCCATCCACTGATATGCCCCCACCTCATGAGGTGGGAAATTTCTGGAGATTTGGGGTGAAACCTGGGGAAGGCAGAGTTTGAGGAAGGGGGGGGATCCTAGTATGGTATAATGCCATAATCCGCTCTCCAAAGCAGCCATTTTCTCCTGGAGAACTGATCTCTGTAGTCATAAGATCAGTTGTGATTCTGGTGAAGACTACCAACAAATGGTAATGATTGGACAAGGAATACCAGTGCTCCTGGAGAGGGGAACGTGGTGGGGCCAGGCAAAGATGGAAGGGAAGGGGATGGAGAAATGGTGAAGCTCGCCCCCTTTCCAGCCTGTGCCCCATCCCAAAGGTGGCAGACAGTGGGGCTAGGATTAAAGACCCCTCTCCATCATTGGTGCTGTGTAACATCAGGTCCATAAATAATAAGACCACAGCCCTCTGAGACTTTCTGTTAGAACAAAATGTGGACCTGGCGTGCATGACTGAGACCTGGGTGCGAGATGGGGAGACTGTAGCACTCTCCCAAATGGCTCCACCTGGGTTTTCAGTCATCCACCAATTGCAGTCTAAGGGGCGGGGGGAGTGGTTCTATTCATTTGGGAGGCTTACTACTTCAGGGCGCTCCCACAGTTGATGCTCACAGGGATAGAGTGTGCTAGCTTTGTGTGGGAAGCTGGGGAGAGTTTGGCTATCTGGTTAGTGTACCAACCGCCCAACGCACCGGCAGATAGCCTGTCATCCCTCGTGGAGGCCATGTTGGGCTGGGCACTGGAGCACCCTAGACTGATAGTCCTGGGTGACTTCAGTGCTGACGATGCAACCTCCTCACAGGCAGTGGACCTGGTGTCATCCATGGTGGCACTAGGACTCTCCCAATATGTAATGGCCCCCACTCACTGAGCCAGTCACAAGCTCGATTTGATCCTTGTGTTGGGGATAACAGTGGATCGGATTACTGCAATGGCAGTTCCATGGTCATACTACCTTGCCTTGAAGGCCCATGTGAACATTTCATTCCAACCCTGTTTGGGCGGCGAGTGTATTTTAGCTCACCTGCAGAGCCAATGGACCCTTTGCGGTTTCAGATGGCCCTGCAGGAACCTATGTCACCTGGTGGCTCGCTGGATGAGCTAGTCAAGGATTGGCAGGACCGACTCTCGGCAGCCATCTACAAGATTGCTCCCCGACACCCTTTGTACCCTTTTTCTAAGCTGGCTCCTTGGTTTACCCAGGAGCGGTGGGTGATGAAGCAAAGGCTCAGATGACTAGAGAGACAGTGGCAACGTGCCTGTGATGAAGCAACAAGAGCATCTTATAGGTCGTTTATGAGATCCTACGAGATGGCAATCAAAGCCACAAAGAGAAAGTTACACATGGCTACAGTTGTGTCTGCAAGCTCACGCCTGGCCCAATTGTTTAGAACCATTCAGTCCTTAACAGTTCTGCCACAGGGCAGACCAAATGCTAGGTAATTGGATATTGGCTGCAAGGCTTTTGCAAGTTATTTTGCAGATAAAGTCTTGTCGCTCCACCGCGATCTTCCTGCCACAGTTGAGACAGTGAGTGAACTTGAGGCTCTGTGCATGACTTCTAGTCCGATTTTGGATTATTTCAGTCCACTCAGCCTAGAGGAAGTCAACAGATTGCTCTCGACAGTACGCCCAACCACGTGCAGTCTTGATCCATGCCCTTCATGGCTAATTAAAGCTGGCCATGAGGGGTTCCGAGGAGCCCTCAGGGATATTATCAAGAAGTCCCTCATTGAGGGGATGTTCCCGGGGGCACTCAAGGAATCGATGGTCTGTCCTCTATTTAAAAAAAACCTCTGGATCCAGCTTCCACCCAGGCATGGGATGGAGATGGCACTAGTCGCCCTCACAGATGATCTCCGGAGGCATATGGATCAGGGCGGAATGGCAGTGCTGTTGTTGTTGGACCTGTTGGCGGTGTTCGAAATGGTCGACCACCAGCTACTGATCCACCACCTCACCAACACTGGGATTCAGGGGCTTGCCTTGCAGTGGCTTATCTCCTTTCTCCAAGGTCGGGGACAAATGGTGGCTTTAGGGGATCAGACGTCCCGAAGGCATCCGCTGATCTGCAGGGTCCCCCAAGGGACAGTGCTGTCCCTGATGCTATTTAACATCTATATGCACTCACTTGCCCAGATTTCCCGGAGGCACAGGCTAGGGTGTCACCAATATGCGGATGACACCCAGCTATATCTGTTGTTGGGCGGTCAGTCCAATTCTACCCCAGAAGATCTGAACCGGGCACTTCAGGATGTGGCTGGTTGGCTTAGAGTGAGCTGACTGAAATTGAATCCAACAAAGACGGAGGTCCTATGCCTGAGCTGGAGTGAATTGGGGGTTGGGATCCCATTACCGGCCGAGGCACAGCTGGTGCCAGCGCTGAGGGTCAGGAGTTAACGATGGAGGCCCAGGTAGCACCCACTGCCAAGTAAGCCTTTTACCACCTTCAGCTGATTAAGCAGTTGGTTCCCTTCCTTGACCATTATGACCTGGCAACAGTGATCCACGCTATGGTCACCTCAAGACTAGACTACTGCAATGCTCTCTACATGGGGCTGCCCTTGTCGCAACTCTGGAAGCTGCAGCTGGTGCAGAATGTGGCAGCCAAGCTGTTGATGGGTCTCTTGATGTGGGAACACATCCAGCCTGTGCTGAAGGCATTGTACTGGCTGCCAATAGCATACCAGATTCGCTTCAAGGTGCTGGTTTTCACCTTTAAAGCCCTATATGGTCAGGGGCCTGCCTACCTGAGGGGCCGCCTTTCCCCACATGTTCCCCAGAGAGCACTGTCAGGGTGTCAAAACCGCCTGACTCTCCTTGGTCTGAAAGATGCCAGATTGGCCTCTACCAGGGCTAGGGCCTTCTCAGTGGTGGCTCCATACTGGTGGAATGTGCTCCCGGAAGACATCAGGGCCCTACGGGACCTCCTACAGTTCTGCAGGGCCTGTAAAATGGAGCTCTTCCACCAGGCCTTCGATTAGAAGCCACCATTGACCACTGACTACATACTGATAACATCTGAATAGTTAACATCTGAACTGTTAAGGCTCTCTTTGTTAACCTGAATAACAACAGCCAGCATAATTCGACCCTATGGGACACTACTGCCATCAGCATTTTATCTTTTTATATGTATTTATGACTGCCATTTGTTGTATACTACGTTATTGCATTGTTTCAACGCATCTATGTTTTAACGTATTTTAACCCACTGTAAGCTACCCTGAGCCTGCTACGCAAGGAGGGTGGGATATAAATCAAATAAATAAATAAATAAGATCTCCACGCCCCACCTAGAGTTTGGGGGCAGGGACATAAAGGTGCCAGTGTTGTGTGCTCCATGACATCACTTCTAGGGGAACTAGAGTTGACATCATGTCATTCTAGGAATCACCATGGAGGTAAAATCATAGAGTTTCTAATTATTCCTGGGATAGTGTGACATCACTTCCAGGTTTTTCCTTGAAGTGATGTCACTCTCTTTGTTTTTTTAAAAAAAATTCTCCCACCACTACTTGGAGTGGTGGCCAACACCAGAGATTGTCAGCAGGCAGTCTCCCGCTACCATGGGTATCTGGAGGTTGGCACTCAGCTAAACGGAAAGAAGAGCGTACTTTGCCAGGGCCAGCACAGAGAGAAGCTGTACCTCCTCCCCCCGTTTCAACATACCTGGGCCTGGCCAGCCCCTCGTGTTTGGTCTGCATCTGCACCAGCGGGACAAAGTTGGGCACCACATGCTCCTTCTTGCAGGCCCCACCTTGCCCAAGATGGTAGGGTCAAGTTGATCTTGGCCAACCAAAACCAATTTTTACCCTGAGCCCCATTGAAATGAAGCCCTAATTGCTTAAAATATGGATCTTATATGTGTAGTCTACAATCATCACTAGGAATAAGGGGAGGAACATGAAAATGCTATTAAAATGTCTTTTAAAATTTGCATTGCATGTTGGCTACCTCCAATTTTGCTAAAGTGTAAATATATATATTTAGGTAAGACATTCAGGGATGAAAACTTAGTTCCCCACCGAACAGCTTCCATTTAATGTCAATTAAAGCCGAGTGTATGATTAAGAGGCTCAAATGTCATTCTGTAATATGATCTCCAGCTTTCGTTATAAGCTTTTCCAAAACACTCTTTTACTTCAAGTAAATAAGATGATCCTGTGAGCCAGCCTTTCTCTCCCCCCCCCCCTTTATTAACGCCTCAAGAATTTTACGGTAATGATGTGCAACATCCTTGAGAGCAGAATTAGTCTTCACTTCAACATCCTTAATGCTAGCCATCAGTCACCGGAACAGCTTTCATTTAATAACAAAAGACAACATAGTCCATATATATGATTCAGAAGATCTGCCGTATAATTGTTGTTAGACAGACACATGGCTGAGTGCATATTGATTAGAAAACTGAAAGGTTATATTGGTTACAATCAGCAAGTCTCTGTCTTTTTCTTTTCCTCATCTGGGGCCATAACTTGTGTCATTAAGTTAAATAATGACGAAGGCTGAGACCGAAAACAAGGTCTTCGTTAGACGTATGGTACCTGATAGTTCCTCACATCTGTTCCAAATGTATTGGTTAGAAACATATTTACAGCTATTATCGTGCCATTAAAAAGCACCCTGCTAGAAATTAAGGCAGTTTTGTGTGGGTAATTTAAGCAGTTGTAGTTGTCTCTAGCGTGGGAAAGTTTTCTTTCAAAATTTTTATTCAGCACATCAAGGTCTGGTGATTTATTAGTCTGGCCAAAAACAGATTTTTTTGGGGGGGGAGGTACCAAAATATAATTACAAAAAAATTTATGAAGAGTCTGGCATGCTTATTCTTTCCCTTGCGATAGTGTGAGTTTGATTGTACCACTGGTGTCAAATTCTGAGAAGAATCAAATGTCAGCTCTGCTGCCATACTGTACAAGTTAGTGTCACATTCCTTCCCTCCTAATTCTCTCATCGTTATCGCTGACCTTGTATTCCTGTGTAGTGTCTCCGCTTTAATTAACTGTGAGACTAGTTTCGTTTCTCAGCCTCAACCATCGGTTATTCTTTCCCATCCGTGGTGGGGGGAAAGAACAGGTGGGGGGGGGGCTGTTGAATCCTCTATATCAATATATGCTTGTTCTATATTCATCATTCCTAACAATGACCATGTTACTGCAACCATAGTACTAACAATAAAGTAAAACCTTTCTTGGAAGTGTGTGCTCTGTTGTTTGGCTGTAGGTTCTGACATTCTGTTAGGAATGACAAATAATTCATGTCTTGAGATTCCATGATCTTGATATCCTTTGCACTTCCCTTAGACTAGGGCTGCTGAGAGCCACCATAGGCCCCTGGACAAAAATCCCATCTGCCCCCGCCCCCCTGCCTTGGACCAAAATAAATATCATAACAAAACAAATCACATAGCTTTCTGTTACTATGAATAATAATTGTTACTTGGGAATAAGCCCCATTGAATTAAGTGAGACATCAATCTGTCTCAAACTCAGAAGATCAAACAGTATAGAACTGACAATCTTTTGGGAGGTATTCTAAGTGGGTATCTTTAGAAGCAAGTCCCATTTTATTCAATAGGGCTTACCCCCAGTTTTCTGTTTCCCTTAGAGATTAGGTTTTTTTCCCCAAATCTCACAAATAATATTAATTAATTACAAGGTATCATAGCTCCATACCATGTATTTTAATAGGAATTACAACTACTTTTCTTCCTTCCTAATAAACTTTCCCCCCCAAGTGTGTTGCAATATCTACAGACTGGGAATTCACTTCATGCATCTGATGAAATAGATTCTAACCATGAAAGATGGAAGTATAATACATGTTATTGCTTTTATAGTGGCATGAGATACAAAGTGTGTGCTCTGTTGTTTGGCTGTAGGTTCTGACATTCTGTTAGGAATGACAAATAATTCATGTCTTGAGATTCCATGATCTTGATATCCTTTGCACTTCCCTTAGACTAGGGCTGCTGAGAGCCACCATAGGCCCCTGGACAAAAATCCCATCTGCCCCCGCCCCCCTGCCTTGGACCAAAATAAATATCATAACAAAACAAATCACATAGCTTTCTGTTACTATGAATAATAATTGTTACTTGGGAATAAGCCCCATTGAATTAAGTGAGACATCAATCTGTCTCAAACTCAGAAGATCAAACAGTATAGAACTGACAATCTTTTGGGAGGTATTCTAAGTGGGTATCTTTAGAAGCAAGTCCCATTTTATTCAATAGGGCTTACCCCCAGTTTTCTGTTTCCCTTAGAGATTAGGTTTTTTTCCCCAAATCTCACAAATAATATTAATTAATTACAAGGTATCATAGCTCCATACCATGTATTTTAATAGGAATTACAACTACTTTTCTTCCTTCCTAATAAACTTTCCCCCCCAAGTGTGTTGCAATATCTACAGACTGGGAATTCACTTCATGCATCTGATGAAATAGATTCTAACCATGAAAGATGGAAGTATAATACATGTTATTGCTTTTATAGTGGCATGAGATACATTTTTGGTTTTGCCACAACAGACTAACATGGCTGACCCTCTAGAATTTGTCTTTTCTAGTTACTCAGTTTGTGCAAAGATCACACTAGGTCCTAGCCTAAGAGTTTGTTTTCAGCACAGGTCAAGTTCTGGAAAAAAACTACTTCTGGACATGCACAGAATGCCTTTCTCTCAACATTTTAAAAAAACAACTGTAGTCTATTTTCTTCCCATAATAACCCAGTAACATACTTAAAGTTGCAGAGGAAGCAGTGGGATAGCTGAATACCTTTCATAAGAATAAAATAAGAGGCTTGTTAAATCACATCAGAGATTCCTCGAGTCCAATGTCCTATTTCCCACACTAACTAGCCAGCAGATGCTTCTGGGAATCCCATCAGCAAAGAATAAAGGCACCAGCCACCCCTGAAAGTTGCCCCCTGCCAACTGGCATTCAAGTCTATACAGCCCATCCACATGGAGTCTCTATTTGGTCATCACAGCAAAGGGCCACTCATGGACATTTCTATCTCCATGAATTAGTTAATTCCCCTTTAAAGTCTTCCGAGCCGGTGGATGTCACCCCATAGTTTACTCAATTAACTAATTTTGCGGCATGTGATAAAAACTGAAACTAAGGCATTCACCTAACACATCCACTATTCTACATTTCTAACCTATAATACAGATCACACTGCATGTAAAGTATGTGTGGGATGGGGAATCAATTTTTCACTACTTTGATAGGCACTTGGGAAATATTAACTTTGACAGAGAGGTTTTCTGTTCTGTTATCAAGTATGTGTTAACTCCCCAGCCGAGGTAGAGATGAAAAGGAATGAGGTTGGAAGGGAAGGGGACAAACACAGAATGGTGAGAGAAAGAAATGGAGGCATGTCAGGTTAGGAAAGTGTTTTCCTCAGCCTCATAGTTTAAAACATTTGCAGCCATTGAGAGCTTTCTTTAAAAATCACTGTTCAAAATGCGTGGCAGACAGCACCAACCAGGAAGAGGCTCTAGTGGCTGCAGTGCAGAACTGCACTATAAAATAACCTGAAATGGATTACCGTAGTTCAGTGCAGGATGATTCTGGTTTCCCTGCATCCTCAAGCTAACTTGGGCCCTGGGAATTTTGTACCTCCAGTTCCCCTGTTGGTGGCCCTGCCTTAGACTGATGCCACTAACAAATCAGAGTTTGTTAGTTACAAGAATATGCATAGTTTATCTTCAGCTTGTGCACTCACTCCCCTTCCCCCTTTACTATACAGAGTTCAATTTGAAGATTTACTGCTTGAATTAATTATGATACAACCACATGGGCGGGGTGATAATGTTTGAATTTATGTGTTTCAACCTATTGGATTTTGTTACTCACCCACAAAGTGGGATTTTGCTCCCAGATCTAAAAACAAGCTTTAGAATCCCTGGTAAGGAACAACCCTGCAAAATTGTTATAGACAGAATTCAGAAATCACAGCACTTAATGGTTAGAATAAAAACTTCCTAAAATAAGAAGTCCTCAATCTCAGCTCTGTGGGCAAGGGGAGGAGGGGGTGGGAGAGACATGCAGACCCCCCAAGGCTAGCCAGGCCACGCGGTCAAGCAGACCTTTGGTCCCTAAATAATAGCCACCGCGGATCCTAGTGCGCACCAATAAGGTCACCCGGATCTTGAGGTAGACCTATTATAGATGGGGTCTTGTAAATACAGCCTATCACGTGAATTGGGGTTGTGTTGGGTGCGAGTGTGGACACACACATAAGCCAGCCTCGGAATGGCTAGTTTATCTTTCATTCTGATGTAATCTAATAAACTTGAGCTGATTTCACTATGGTATGCCTGGAACTCCACTACATTATACTGGCGATGAGGATGGGATCCCAATGAGCGAGTGACCACGCGCTTCCAGAGTTCTGGGAAGCCTGGGTGGACCAGCTGACAAACTACCTCAACTTCCGTGACATTACCGATGCCGGTAAGAAATGGGCCCTGCTCCTAAGCTCATGTGGGGTAGCCACCATCCATCTGGCCAAGGGGCTCATAGCTCTGGCGAAATTGGCCAACAAAACATACGAGGACCTCCTCAAGGTCCTGAATGAGTATTTCGCACCAAAGCCCACAAAAATGGTGATGTGCATGGACTCATGGATGTGAACGCAAAAATCCAGAGAAGGGGCCACCATCTACATGGCCGAGCTATGCCAGTTAGCCATCAACTGCGAGCTGCCAGGGGTCAAGGGAATCATCCTCACACAGTTTGTCTGGGGCATCTGTGATCCCAAGCTACACAGAAAACTCATGGGAACTGCTGACCTCAAGCTTAAGACGGCACTCCAAACTGCCAACACATTCGAGAGATCTCATTGGGATCGTCTGCCATCTGCCGCAACACACCAGGTATCTCCAGGGCATGCCCCAGCCTCCTCAGATGAAGAAGAGGTGCTTCAGGTCCATCTGCCTGTTCTCCATGACTCTCGCCCGTCACTGTCCGCTGCATCCTCCAGCACACCGGTGGTCTGCACAAGCTGCGGAGAAGCCCATGAACGGAGGTCCTGCCGTATTTGGGATGCTGTCTGCCAGTCCTGTGGAAAGCAGGGCCGTGTATGCGAGGAATTATGTGAGAGGACAGCCATGGATCCCAGCCCGGGTGGTAAGGGTGACAGGACCTCTCTCCTACAAGGTCTCAACAGAAGATGGCCGGCTACTCTGGACGACCAAGAAGCACAGGAGGTCAAGGACAGCGAAGTAGAGCTGGATCTGGAAGAGCAAGCGCTGAGGCCCACAGAGTCTGACCCAGCGGCAGCTCCGACCCCCGACTCCACTCCAGCATTAAATCCCAGACCCACCAAGGACACTGGCCCATCCGAGCCACACACTGGGCACGCTGACACGAACAGAGACCCAGGCAGCCCTCTGACAGAACCGCGTTGCTCAACAAGAGAATGGTGGCACCCAGAGTACTTACGGGACTATGTGTGCTAGTACATTGGAACAGTGGGGGGAGGAGTGTTATGTACTAAAATGGCCATGGCTGCGCTAGCCAGGCCATGTGGTCAAGCAGACCTTTGGTCCCTAAACAATAGCCACCGCTGATCCTATTGCACACCAATACGGTCGCCCAGATCCTGATGTAGACCTATTATAGACGGGATCATGTAAATACAGCCTATCATGTGAATTGGGGTGTGTGTTGGGTGCAAGTGTGGACACATGTATAAGCTGACCTTGGACTGGCGAGTTTAACTTTTCTTCTGATGTAATCCAATAAACTTGAGCTGATTTCACTATGCTATGCCTGGAACTCCACTACATTATATTAGGAAAGATCCCAGGTGACATATGCCCTGAAGGGCCATTGGTGGCCAGGAACAAGCCACCCCCTGAAGTTCTGTCATCACTACCCACACATATGCGATGAAGAACACAGTCCTGAGATGATCTAAACAAACGAAGCACAGACTGATAGAACAAAGCGCTTGAGCGTATCAAAGTATATTATAACATACAACAATATTAAAGCAGATACTAATACACAAAAGAATGGTAAGTTTTCCTTCAGGCAGGGGTCTTTTGGGGACGGAGCGCACCAGAGCCAGAAGAGCCCCCCCCCCACTGCCTGCCAGCGCCAGACTGCTGTGACCCTGGGAGGCCAGAAGAGGGGCCCCCACCGCCTCCCACGGCCAGCGCCGGAGCACTGCTGCTTATGGAAGGCCAGAAGAGGCCCCGCCGCCGCTTCCTGGGGTAAGTAAAGGATCCGCGGGGGGTGTTGGTGGAGGCTTGATTGGGGGGCGAGAGCCTCTCCCTTCCCCCCATCTCTTTGCCCTCTTTCTTTCCCTCCTTTCCTTCCCCTTTCCTTTTCTTTCCCTCCTTTTCTTTCTTTTTCCCTCCTCTTCTTTCTCTCTTTCCGTTCTCTTCCTTCCTTCCTCTCTTTTCCTTCTTCTTTCCTTCTCTCTCTTTACCTCTTTTCCTTCTTCCCTTCTCGCTCTTTCTTTCTTTCCCTCCTTCTTCCCTTCTCGCTCTATCTTTCCCTCCTTCTTTCCTTCTCTTTCTTTTCCTCTTTCCTTCCTTCTTTCCTTCTCTTTCACTCTTTCATTCCTTCTCTCTACCCCCCTCTCTCTTTTTCCTTCCCTCTTTCCTCCTTCTGTGGCCCAACTCTACTGAGAAGGGGTTTACACTTTAAACCCCTTCTCTCTTCGCTTCCCCCCACTTCTCTCTTTGCTTCCCCCCACGGCTTTTGAATATGCCTCCCCCCCTTTTGCTTTCCCTTCTGACATCACTTCCGGTGACGTCAGGGGGCGTTGCATATGCTAATGAGCTATTATGCTAATAGCCTAGTAGCTTGTTAGCATACCATATGTTAATGAGCTCCTGCAGCTCTTTTTCTAGGAAAAGACCCCTGCTTTCAGGTGAAGGTGAACTTCTATCAAAAAGAAAATAAATCCAACGAAAACCTCCGGAATGACTCTTCGTTTCGCCTCTTCATCAGAAAAATTCCTATGCTTGTCTAGTTTCATGCATACCCCAGTTTGACATATCATATACACCTCTGATCTTGTCCTGGCTGTATGCACTAATATATCCAGATGATTGAACAGGACACATTAATATTGTGTTCTGTAGCTGGTGGTGACTATGGGATGACTCAGGTGTGGCATTTTCCACTGAGAGCTGGTTTCACTTGAACTAACCTCATGTCTGGATTCCTCTCATTATATATATTTGTGTGTGTGTGTGTGTGTATCTTTCCAGAGAAATAGGAATGGCCCGTTTCCCGTTACTTCCCAAATTTGCTGAGCTAGCAAATGAAAGGCAATATCCATCTTCTCTGCTACAAGAAAGTGTGAATAAAGCAGTTCTAGGATTGGCAACACACTATTTATGCAGCTAATGTCTTCTTTACCGTTGTCTGTTGTAATGATACTTTTCTATGCTGAAGCTGAAAGCATTATTCAGATTTCTTGAAAAGCATACCAAAAATCCCAGGACTGAAGATCTGTGTGGGACTCCTGTTTATTTTCCCTCTAGCTTTTTCACTTACCTTTCCCATCCATTCTTCCTTTATCACTACTTCCTAAACCTATATGTATCTTTAATGTTGTTCAGTCTATCATTCTATTGATATGCTATTATTAATAAATTCAGTTCTGCAACATTTTGAAAGTATTTTTCTATTTTATTTTACTGCTTCCCTGTGTGTTTTTGGGCTGCAGTGGCTCAGAGGTTAAGATACTGAGCTGCAGACCAGAAGGTCTGTAGTTCGGCAGTTCAAGACCCGAGTGCTGCGTGACGGAGTGAGCTCCCATCTCTGGAAAGCAGACTCCACTCCAACGATGCAGCAATGGCTGCGCAAAGTCTGGGATTTTTTCTTACAAGAGAAAATCTCGTTCTGGACAAGTAACAAAGATGCTGAACATCAGCTGCTTAACCCTATGGATAAATGGTACCCCGTATTAGAGAAAATGAACATAGACAAATTTGACTGGGAACAAATAAGGAAACCAAAATATGAAGGGCTATTGTTTGGCTGATGGACTAATCTATTGGTAACAGGGGTAGCCAGTAGGCCGCATCCACTAAGCTAATTATGAATGGGCTGAAGAATAAGTGACACCCCCCCCCTTTCAACAGCTCACCGGCAGCCTTGCAAAGACAGTGGGCACTAGAGGGGAGGTCTCCACCGAAGATTGAAGCAATTGCAATGTACTTCCCTCTGACCAATGCCTTCATTGCATCCCAGAGGACCTGAGAGACACTATAGTCAGAGTCATTTTTAAAATAATTTTAAATTTCTAAATCAATATCTGTATATGTTTTGTCATTCAATAAATTTAAAAAAAATCAAAAAACCCCAAGCAAAAAAAAAAATCTCTGGCCCCAGCTCCTGCCAACCTAGCAGTTCGAAAGCAAGAAATTGCAAGTCAGTAAATAAGCACTGCTTCGGTGGGAAGGTAACAGCATTCTGTGCACCTTGGTGGATACTGAGAAACAGCCTGTGACCCTTCCCAAAGGTTGTCGGCAGTCGGGCCAGGATTGACAAACCCCCTCTGACATTGGTGCTGTCTATCAATAATAAGACCATAGTCTTTCGGGACTTCCTTCTGGAACAAAAGGTAGACCTGGTGTGCGTGACCGAGACCTGGGTGCAGGAAGGGGAGACCGTAGCTCTCTCACAACTTGTCCCACCTGGGTTCTTGGTCCTACACCAATCATGGACCAGGGGGCGGGAAGGAGTGGCTATTTTCATTCGGGAGGCATACTCCTTCAGGGCGCTCCCACCATTGGAGATCACGGGCATTGAGTGTGTCTGCCTGGTGCTGGAGGCCAAGGGGAGTTTGGCAATCTGGCTGGTGTACTGACCACCTAACGCACTGGCCAGTAGCCTGCGCCACACATGTTGCAGGCGATATCAGGCTTGGCATTGGAGCACTCTAGACTGTTGGTCTTGGGTGATTTCAACATCCATGCTGATGACACAGCCTCCAGTCAGGCAGCGGACCTAGTATCATCCATGGTGGCACTGGGACTCTCCCAATTCGTATCAGCTGGAGTGACAGTGGGCTGGATTACTGCATCGGTAGTACCATGGTCGGACCACCATGCCCTGAAGGCCCGTCTGAATGTCCCACCCCAACCTTGTTTAGGCGGCAAGCAGATTTTAGCTTGCCCACGGAGCCAAATGGACCCAGTATGGTTTCAAATGGCTCTGCGAGGCCCCCTGGCGGCTTGTTGGATGAACTTGTGGAGGACTGGCATAGCCGAATCTCCACAGCCATCAATGAGATTGCTCCCCAGCACCCTCTGCGTGCTCGCTCTAGGCTGGCTCCTTGGTATTCCCAGGAGCTACGGCTTATGAAGTGAGAGCTAAGACAACTAGAGAGACGGTGGCACCGTGCCCACGATGAGGCAACAAGAGCATCCTATAGGACGTTTATGAAATCCTATGAGATGGCAGCCAAGGCCGCTAAGAGGGAATTCTATGCAGCTATGATTGAGTCTGTGAGCTTACGCCCAGCCCAATTGTTTAGAATGATTCAGTCTTTAACGGCTCTGCCACAAGGCAGGCAAAATGCTAGGGAATTGGATATTGGCTGTGAGGAATTTGCGAGCTATTTCGCTGATAAAGTCTTGGTGCTCCGCCGCAACCTCCCCACCACAGTTGAAACAGTGAGTGGAGGCCCCTTGCATGTCTTCGATTCTGAGTCTGGATTGTTTCAGCCCACTCAGCATGGAGAAAGTCAACAGATTGCTCTTATCTGTGTGCCCAACCATATACAGCCTTGATCCATGTCCTTCCTGGCTCGTTAAAGCGGGCCACGAGGGGTTTTGAAGTGCCCTAAGGAAGATCGTCAACAAGTCCCTCTCTGAGGGGCAGTTTCCAGAAGTTACAGAGCTTCCTGGATGACGCTTCCACCTTAGACCCCTTCCAGTCTGGCTTTCACCTGGGGCATGGGACGGAGACAGTGCTGGTCGCCCTTAATGATGACCTTCGGAGGCATCTGGATTGAGGTAGAGTGGCAGTACTGCTGTTGTTAGATCTGTCGGCCGCATTTGACATGGTTGATCACCAGCTGCTGACCCACTGCCTCACCAATGCGAGGATACAGGGGCTTGCCCTTCAATGGCTTGCCTCTTTTCTCCAGGGTTGGGGACAAAGGGTGGCGCTAGGGGAACAGCAGTCCCAATGACACCCGCTTGAATGCGGTGTGCCACAGGGGGAGATGCTTTCCCCGATGCTGTTTAACATCTATATGTGCCCCTTTGCCCAGATTGCCCGGAGGTATGGGCTAAGGTGTCATCAATATGCAGATGACACCCAGCTCTATCTGATTTTGGGAGGCCGGTCAGACTCCAGCCCAGAAGATCTGAACCAGGGACTGCAAACCGTGGCTGGTTGCCTTAGACTGAGCTGGTTGAAACTAAGCCCGGCGAAGACAGAGGTCCTGTGCCTGAGTCGGGGTGATCTGGGGACAGGGATCCCTCTCCTGACCTTTGATGGGCCTTTGGTGCCAGCACTGGAGGTTAGGAGTTTGGGAGTGCTCCTGGATTCCTCCCTATCTATGGAGGCCCAGGTGGCAGCCACTGACGGGTCAACCTTTTACCATCTCCAGCTGATTCGGCAGTTGGTTCCCTTCCTCGGCCGTGATGACCTGGCCACAGTGATCCATGCAACGGTCACCTCAGGATTTGACTACTGTAATGCTCTCTACATGGGGCTGCCTTTGTCGCAAATCCGGAAGCTGCAGTTAGTGCAAAATGCTGTGGCCAGGCTCCTGATGGGTCTTCCTAGATGGGAGCACATCTGGCCTGTGCTGAAAGCACTGCACTGGCTGCCAATAGCCTTTTGAATTCACTTCAAGGTGGTGGTACTTACCTTTAAAGCCCTATATGGCCAGATTCCAGCATACCCGAGGGACCGCCTTTCCCCATACAGACCTCAGAGAGCACTACGGTCGGTGGCCCAACATTGGTTAGTGACTCCAGGCTCCAGAGATGCTAGGCTTGCTGCAACCAGGGCCAGGGCCTTTTCAGTGGTGGCTCCTACCTGGTGGAATGAGCTCCCGGAGAAGATCAGGGCCCTGCGAGACCTCTCACAGTTCCACAGGGCCTGTAAGACGGAGCTCTTCCGCCAGGCTTTCAATTAGGAGCCGCCACTACCAATAACAACAACTATCTCTTGGTAACAACAGAGTACTGGGATGGCCCGTTATAAAGATCGAGCCACAGTATTGCAATGGATTGGCACCACTGAATCGGGATGTGTATAATATCTGCAGGACACCACCTTGATTCGACTGAATGATTAACAACACTGAGCACTTTATTTTGTAAAATATGGTTGTTTTGTCCTGTTTTATATGTTTTATGTATTTTGTACATGGTGCCCTTGATTGTGAGCTACCCTGAGCCCATCCACGGGAAGGGTGGGATAGAAATTTAATAATAAATAAATAAATACAAAGTTATCCTATGAGCACATGCTTGACAAAAATGTACATGGTAATTGTTTTTGCAGTCTCCCCCACCCCGTCCCATGCTGTAATACATTTAAGCCAATTTTGTCAACTTTCTTTTCATTGCTTTATAACCTACCGTTTCAGTTGTTTAAGGTCATTTTTGAATTTTGATTTATGTTTGCAGTACCTACTGATTTTGAATGTGAGGAACATACTCTGTGATCCTTCATCCAAGCTATTAAAGATGACTTCTGTTCTCATTAACATGGCAAAGTCATTTTCTCATGCATCTCATACACACACACACACACACACACACACACACTTTTTATTTTGTTGAGGTTGATAGAGATTTGAAGGATGGATTGATCAACCAGGGCAATCTATTATCCCCCTTCCTGCTGCTCTTCAAGGAGGGTGGATGAAGGCATTCAGAGTTAGCAAACATTTCACTCTTGTTGATGGATAAAAAAGGTCTCTTGGGCTTCCGGTGGATGGCTGCACGCTGAGCAGTCACACCTCCCGGACCTCCCGGGGGTGAAACTGCGCACAGGCAGAAAGGAGGAAGGGTGATGTATCGCACTCCCCCCCAGGAGACTGGCGAAAGCCTCCTGGCCAAGGGACTTCTGAGAGGTTGCCTCTTCCCCAGCACGATGCTGGGGAATCGAGGTGCTTCTTCATCCCCATGGTCCCTCCGTCTGTGTCCGTTTGGAATTAGTGAAGCTGGCCGGGACAAGCGCAGGAGATTGAGCGGTGGAAAACGAAAGTAAAAGAGGTCGGATGGCCGATGATGAACGTGAGTCGGATGGAAGCAATTTGATAAACTAAAACGAAAGCTCCCCCCAAACCCCATGGACTAGAGGGCAAAGCGAGTGGGGGAGGGGCCCCTCCCAGGTGCACAAACTCTAAGCGAGATCGGGGGGAGCAGAAGCAAAGCAGTTAAAAAAAACTGCTGGAAAGACTTACCAAGGCACGCATGAGCGGTGGAGGGCAAATTCAGAGACTTTTAAAAGTTGGGCGAAAGTAAACAATTGAAAAAGATGGCGAGGAAGAGGACGGAGAAGGAGAAGCTTTTAAAAATGAAAGGAGCTGAGAGTCCAAGACCGGAAGGAACCACCAAGTTGGCTAAAATGATGGCAGAGTCCCTGCGCCCCCTGCTGGAGCAGATGACTAATCTTCAAGAGCAGCTGTCAAAAATGAATCAATGCATATCTACCCAGCAGACACAAATCAACGATACACTTAAAATCTTGGACCAAACAACAGAGAAAGTGAAAGAGGTTGACGACACCACACAAAAGGTGAAGAAAAAGGTGAATTGGAAAAGAAGCAAAACTCAATAGAAGAACAGATTTTACAAATACAAATGGAAAAAGCAAATCTGGTTCTTTGCTTCCAGGATGTCCCAGAGATCAAAGGAGAGAATCTGAAGCATATGATGAGTGAAGCATTGGCTCCAGTGACAGATTTAAAGGCGGACTATCTCCTTTATAGAGAGAGACCACTGGGGGGCTGGGTAACATCTTTCTATTACCCCAGCCTTCCCCCTGCTACACAAGATGTTAGGAGTCTATATGTGCATCCATAGAATCGATTTTAACCTGTTTTATAAAATCTGTATTTTTGTATTCTGTAATTTTGTATATCGTATGCACTTAGTGCCCTATGTGAGTCACCTGAGCCCGTTCGCGGGGAGGGCGGGGTATAAATACAATACAATACAATACAATACAATAAATTAAATAAATATGAGCAAAATGGATGTGGTCTACAGGACCTATTCCATATACATAAAGAAAAAGAATCTGCCTGGGGAAATTGTGGTGAGATTCTCGAAGAGGCACGTAAGGGATTGTATCCTGAGAGCGACGACGGGGACACCTTTGAGAATTGAGGACAAGACTATTCATTTTTTGAAAGATATTCCATTTGAAATAAGACAACGGAGAAAGAAGTATAAAGATTTAATCCTTTTTCTTCAAACCAACGCAATTGGCTATAGGTGGTTATACCCAGAGGGCGTGACCTTTAAACTCCAGGAAAAGAAAGAAAAGATTGACTCTGTGGCAAAAGCACGAGACTTTTTGAGAGCACAGCGGGGTGAGCCAGAGGAGGTGGATAAAGAAGAAAAGGACAGTAAGTCCAGTGGCGAGCTGGACTCAGGGTCCTCTGGAGAGGACTCTCTGTCGGAGAAAGGTGCAGCAGCTCCTAAAAGTCCTTACAAACTGCAGAAGAGACAAGACAAGAAGAAATGAAGGTTGAAAGACTCTGAATGGAACTCTGATAAATAAGATATTTTAACATGGAGATGCTGAGGGAACCTTTCCTAACAGTTAAACTTAAGATTTAAAAGTTATGAAAGCATGACTGACTAAGTTCATAGAATGTAGCATTTAAAGGAATGGTATAGTATATAAAGTGGAGCTGCAGTGGCTCAAGTGGTTAAGACGCTGAACTGCAGGCTGTGGAAGGTCGGTAGTTCAGCAGTTCAAGACCCGGGTGCCGCATGATGGTGTGAGCTCCGGTCTCTAGTTCCAGCTCCTGCCAACCTAGCAGTTTGAAAGCAAGAAATTGCAAGTAGATAAATAGGTACCACTTCGGTGGGAAGGTAACAGCGTTCCGTATGCCTTGGTGTTTAGTCATGCCGGCCACATGACCACGGAAATGTCTTCGGACAGCGCTGGCTCTTTGGCTTTGAAACGGAGATGAGCACCGCAACCCTAGAGTCGGATTCGACTGGCTTTCGAGCAAGGGAACCTTTCCCTTTTTATAGTATATAAGCTATTTTGAAGATCTCCTCTTTTGGGTTTTTAGTCAGTAGTGGTTATCTTTACTTTCTCCCTAAATGTAGTACCCCTCCCTTTTTTCATTGTAGTTTGTAGTCTATATATAAAATGCAATAAAAAATCCCCTCCGGGGGGCCAAAAAAAAAAAAAGATTAAAAGGTCTCTTGCACATAGGACAGACAAGACTCACAACAAGGTTCAATCCTATGTGTGTGAGAGAGAGGGAGAGAGACCCTTTCTGCACTGACAGCTTGCTCCAGGGAATCCGAAGAGTCAAGCCTTAAGGGTTGACTTCGCAGTCCCATGCATTCCCTCTGCACTGTTTCCCCCCCCCCTCCATTTTATTCATTTGTGTATTCTGTATGCATTCTGCATCTACAAGCAAAACCCAGATTTTTTGAGCTAATTGGCTGCCAACCCCTGCCTCCCTCCATGATTCTGCAAAAGGGAGGGGAAGGGGAAATCCAGGCCCACACATGCAAGATTGACACATTTGGGAGCAGGGAATCCCCTAGTCTTTTATACTTACTGATTCCTTCTTATGCTCTCTCTGGCTTTTTAAAAGTTTGCCTGAGCGGGAGGACACATCCTCTTGTATCTTTGGAGAAGGAGGGAAAGGAAACAGAACAGGGAGGGCGTGTCAACCTAAAGAGAGAGAGGTGGAAATGGGGGAGGAGCAGTGGGCAGCACTTAAATACCTGCAGAAACAATTTTACTTTAGAAAGGACTAGCAATTTGAAAGCAGATGAGAACAAATAATCACTACAAAAGGAGTTTTGGTAGCTGTGGGGCAAGAGTGTGCTGGAAGTGGTCTGAATGCAGATTCCTGTAAACAAATGCAAAAACAAGAGAAAACCCCAAAACAAAGTGAAAGCGACAGCAGGAGGGAATGCAGAACCGAAGAATAGAATGCGCTCAGAGGCCAAGGTGCAGGTACAGAAAGGGCCTAAGTAACTAAGTGCTGTATGGGAGTTTGGTCTGCCGACCTTTTTTTTCATATGATCCTATCGTGAACACAAAGTATTTTTAGGGGATCACAATATCCATCAGGGAAGTCTATATTAGTTGGATTGGCAGGGTACACACTTTAACACTTAATATTTATATGATGCACAAAGAGAGTGACTTCCTGCTTTATGTTGGTCTGTCATAGTAGTAGCTAACCAGGAGGTCATGTGCTGAAGTGACTGGGAGCCTGAGCTCTGACTTATGAGGTCCTGGGTTCAAATCTTACCTCTGCCACAGATGCAGTATATTGCTTCAGACAAGCCTCTCAGCTTCCCTCTCAATCTACAATATGCCAATAACAATATAGGCCTACCTCACAGATCTGTTGTACAGATTAGTATAAGGTAACAGGTTTTATGCTATGGATGTCATTCAGACAGAAGCAGATCTTTCTTTTCCTTTCCCCAGCAGCCTTCTGTGACTATAAAAAAAAGCATTGTCAGGAGGTAAAACAGACATGTAAGTCAGAAGGCTACACTGAAGAGGAGAATCAGGGTTGGTGACCCTCTTCTGCTACGTTTGCACTCTGAAAGCACTGTATAAATAGCAGACATCATCATCATCATCATCATCATTAATAATAATAATAATATAATAATAATAATAATAATAATAATAATAATAATAATAATAAACACAGATATGGCAGAATGGAAAAGTTAACTGTGACAATGTTATTCAGAGCTTTCAGGCTATACAGCCAAAGGACAAAAAAAGAGATCTGTTTGAGATGAATTTATCACAGTAACAAACATCTCTTTTGCCCTTTTATTAAAACAAAAACTAGCTAGGACAATATTGTTCATATAATTTATGCAGCAACTGGTTTATTAGTCAGAAAGCTGGCCTTGATTAATTCTTGTAGGCTCTCTCAAGTTGTCCTCAATCACTTCCAAGATTCTTTGGTTTTATGTCAGCGAACAGATTTTATTTTTTTCCTACTTACTCAGTTTTCTCCTAAACATTGCTCACTACAAAATGATACCGACACAGAAATGCATTGCAAGTAATTCAGTTTGTTACCTATAAAATAACAGGTGAAAGTGGCACAATGGCACTGTAGGGAATGAAAAGGCCACATCCCCAAACAATCATAGAACACATCAGCAAAGAATATATTCTGAGACAGTGATCCCCGACAGGGCATCTGAGAACACACTGGCACCTGACAATAGGTTATCTGATGTTGTTTTCTCCCCCCCAAAAAACAACAACAACAACATCCCTTTGCCAAGACAAATACCCAGTTTATGGCACCTTACCAGAGTAGGAGGTGCTTCACAACAGCCCAGGAGCTACTGCATTGGATCTGCAGAGAGCTCCTATTCAGAAACATCTGCCTCCATTATAGGAGGATGCTTGGCTTGCAGCCTCCAACCTTTTAGCACCCATGGCAACCATTTTGTGGTGATGCCCAATCCACATTCTCAGAATTTGAAAAGTGCCCACAGGATCTTGTGTTCTGAGGAAAGATTAATCCAGGATGATGTTGGCCTGTAAGGAGAGCCCATCAATCTAGCAGCATGAGTTCAAAGCTCAACTCTCATCTTGAAACAGAGGGCCAAACTAGACATTATGGCATCCACAGTTTTGACCCATGGACCATGAAACCATTTTAGAGCTAAACAAAACAGATGCACATTCACCCACTGGCAGAAGACAATAGTAGAGGGGGGACAAACAGATCTCCATGGGGAGGGAATTCCATAATTTTTGTGATCTTGGGGAGCAGGGGATTACATGCCCAAGGAACAGCATGAAGGGAGAGTTAAATGTCTGTTAGCAGGAAAGACAAATCAACAAAAATTAACCAATCCTTTCTGTCAGTGGAAATTTTCCACAAAATCCAACTGATGGTTCCTCCACAAGTCAATGTTGCCTGAAAAGGTGACACTGGAATGAGAAGAAACCAAGGTATTTGCTCAGTCCCCACAATGCCTCTTATAGACATGTTATACTGGAACAGCACTGAATACTGGCAGTCATAAGTGAATCAGCCCTCTGGGTCATGTCTGTACACATGATAAGATGGAAAGGTCACCTTGTGCACAATTGAGAGATCACTTAAACACCACACAAAATTTCATGCTTTCATAGTTCCCAGTGAATGGACAATGTGCATTTTTATCATGTACAATAATCCAGAGTTCAGTGAATGCAATGGCTTATCTGATCATAGCTAGTGATAGAACTCTACAAGGACACAGAACTTCCATCACTATCACTGAGGAAACCCTATTTGCATGAGGAAAACATGTTTAGTTTAGCTACAAACCATCTAGACAGCATCTAACAAAAGTTAAGACCTAATAATTCCCAATCCTTATCAAAGTGAAAATATTTAATACATGCTGAACTCTCCCTTTGAAATCAATGAGACTTAAATGTGCTTAATTTTGACTGGATCATAAACATTCTCTGCAGCATAGGGAGAAAAAAAAGGTAAATAAACCTATGGGTATTCTAAACTCCAGGTCTCACCTTCTTCTTTGATTAAAGCTTTTGTTATGGATATAGTTTGCTGGAGAGGCATAGGGTACAGGGATTAAATGACACAGTAGAGACAGAATTAATACTGCAAAACAGATGTTCAACAAGTCTCCATCTAGATTTCAGTTTTGTTGC
Source organism: Gekko japonicus (assembly GCF_001447785.1). Lineage (NCBI taxonomy): Eukaryota > Metazoa > Chordata > Lepidosauria > Squamata > Gekkonidae > Gekko > Gekko japonicus. The sequence continues at coordinate 39,268 of NW_015176025.1, read as the reverse complement.
AGCAATCAAGAATTCACCACCGGCATGCAGATTTATGTATGACACATTCCCAGTTGTGCATAAAAACAACTCTTTAATTGTACACGTTACTCAACAGCATCGTTATATATCGGAAGACAGATGCTTCATTTCCTTGCTGCATCATTTCCCTGTTTAGCTTCATTTGTTTGGGAACATTCCCTCATATTGTTAGACTGTACAAGGAGGATTTTCATTGTCACATTTCTGCAATCGATATTCTTGGACTGGAGCTAAAACCTCCTTAAAAGTTTGCCAATCAGTTACACAATCCAGCTTTTAAGGTATAGAGAAGTGACGGTAGCAGAGTGGCACAAGGATGACATCAATATACCTGGAGATGGGGCAGCAGTGGGCTCAGGGCTGCTGACCCACGTATCTCCTGATGCACACACTTCCCCTGCCTGCCAAGTGCTTTGTCACCCACATTCCTTGCAACATATGCTGCCTAGTGCTGTCGAGGAAGGGCTTCCCAAACACTCACAAGTAGGGATGGGCACAAATCGGCTCACGAATCTTTGTTCATGAAGAATTTTGGCCAGTTCATGGTTCGCAAACTGCAGCCCGGCCACAAACCTCCACGAACTTTTAAGGCAGTTCATAACAGATAATAGGAATATGGAATGTGAGAAGTAGGAATCAACGTGAATCGTAAAACAAAATAGTGCAGTCCTGGGAGTAAGTGAACCAAAGTCGACTGGATTAGGGTGTTTTCAGTTAGAAAATGTAAGATTTTGAGCATCATTTTCCTTGCATGAGAAATTAATGTAATGGTATGATATGTAGTCTTTCATGTCTCCTTTTTTAAGAACTGGAATGGTAACAGTCTTTGTTGTACCATATATGGAAACAGAAATGGCTGATGCTCAAGCTGGGTTCAGAAAAGCAAGATGCGCTAAAAATCATATTGCAAGTTTATGTTGTTTACTGGACCATATGAAATAATTTCAGAAGAAAAATGAGTTTGCATTATATGTAATCGTATATTATAACAAAGCTTGTGACTGTATGGATCATGAAAATCTATGGATGCTTTGAAAAGAAATGGGTGTGCCACAGTGTCTTATTGTTTTGATGTATAACCTATACTTTGGACAAGAGCCTATTGTTAGGACAGAATATGGAGAAACAGAATGTTTTCTAATTGGCAAAGGTGTTGGGCAAGGATGTATTTTCTCTCCCTAAATGTTCAATCTATTTGCAGAACATATCATAAGGAACGTTGGATTCGACAGGTGAAAGTAGAGTGAAAATTGGTGGAAGGAACATTAACAATTTGAGATATGTGGATGACACCACATAGTGAAAATTTGAAATGACTACAGATCAAGTTTAAAGCATCAAGTGCCAAAGCAGATTTACAGCTGAACATCAAGAAGTAATGACTACTGAGGGATTACACAACATTAAGTTTGACAATGAAGAAACTGAAATTGTTAAAGCTTTTTTCATTCCTTGGCTCAGTCACCAACTAAAAGAGAGTCTGCAACCAAGAATTCAGAAGGAGATTGAGACTGGGAAGAGTAACCATGAAGGAACAAGAAAAGATCCTGAAGCGTTGCTAGTGACCAAGATCAAGATAATTCATACCATAGTATTCCCTATTATTATGTGCACATGTGAAAGTTGGATGATGAAGAAAGCTGACAGGAAGAAAACAGATTCATTTGAAATGTGGTGTCGTAGTCAAGTTTTATGAATACTCATTGACTGCCAAAAAGACAAATAAGTGGATTCTAAATCAAATCAAGCCTGAACTCTCTCTAGAAGCTAAAATGACTAAACTGAGGCTATCGTACTTTGGTCACATGATGAAAAGACAAGAGTTACTGGAAAAGACAATAATGTTAGGGAACGCTGAAGGCAGCAGGGAAAGAAGAAGACCCAACATGAGATGGATTGACTAAGTCAAGATCCTTCAGTTTCAAGAGCTGAGCAAGGTTGTTAATGATAGAAACAACAAAAAAATTCCCTGAAAAAACAAAAAAACCACCAACACTCACTTAGCTCCCGTTCATCCTCTGGCCGCTTTACTTTTCCATTTTGAGCAGCGAAATCGGGGTAATTTTTCCACAGGTCTTTTCCATTTTAAGATTAGCAGTGTGTGTTCTTACAAAAATTGTTAGCTGTGTTGTTAATCTTTCAAAGTTAAATCCAATTAAAACAGAGGTCGTGGCCATGCCAGGCATGGTGGCCATGCCTTGTTCCATTCCGTCGCTTCTGCGTTGGGGCAAAGTCGGTCACACCCCCGCATTTGCCTGGTGTGGGGGTGGCCAAAATGAGCCCCCTGCTACTCAACCCCTCTCCAGGGGGTTGAGCGGAGCTCCCCCGGATTCGGGGGGGCCTAAAAGAGCAAACAAGGAGCAGGCAGTTTGGGAGCATCCCAAAAACACCGCCTGCTTCGCCACGCCATACTTCCGGTCTCTCATCCTCCTTCTCCTGACCTGCCACTCTGGTATTTCCAACACCAATGAAACAACTGCTGAGACAGCAGTGCTGAAGACCAGTGGGTTGGTGAGGCGGAAGCAGTCTTTTCCATCCCCACCATCCTCTTCCCTGCTGCTGAAACCTCAGCAGTACTGGAGGTGTGTGGGTGGCCAAAAAAGAACAGAATCCTTCACTGCTGCACCATGCACCTTTGCCCTCCACTGCCAGACCGGTGAGGGGGATAGAAAAGCAAAATTCCCCCTACCCACAAATGTCTTGGTGAATGAAGGGAGGGAAGACGGTAGAGCAATCTGAAGTGGTTTTTAGCTGGGATTGGATTCCCCACCCCATGAGTCTCGTGGATTCCTACTTCTTAAATCTATAATTGCAAAACACAGAGAATAACAAACCTTACTGAGGAAGAATCAGAACGCCTTCTGCAAAAGGAGATCTTGCCTCTTCAACTTTTAAAAAATATGTCCAAAAGCATGGAGACAAAGATGAGTTGCTGGGTAATACATTCTTGGACTTTCAAAAATCTGAAGTCTTTCACCGTTAGCAGTCATGGGAGAACCAGGAGTTTTAAGGCCTGGAAACTGGTTAAGGAACAGGAAGCAGAGGGTGAGTATAAACAGACAGTTCTCATCATGGAGAGAATTAAATCAAGTGGATCCCCTAAGGATCTGTACTGGGGCTGGACATCAGTGATCTGATGTCAGGGGTGAGCAGTAAGCTAGCTGAGTTTCTGTATGACAGCAAATTATCCAGGCTCTTGAAATACTAAACAGTCAATGAAGAACTGCTGATGAATCTATGCTAACTGGGCAAACAGACAACAAAATAGCAAATGACATTCAGGGTAATTAAGAGCAAAGTGATGTACACTGTGGAGAAAAACTCTCCATAAAATATGTCATTTGGGTTGGAATTGGCAGGGTTTCCCAAAGAAGAAATATTGGAACCATCCTAAGAATATCACTAATGATGCCAATTCAGTGCAGTGAAATAAATGCAGATTCAGAGAATTAGTAGGAAGTGCATTGAAAATAAAATCACATGTGTCAAAATGCCTCTATTTAAACCTATGGTGTGACTGCATTTGAAGTTCTGGTGGCTTCACCTCAAAAGAACATGCAATGGAAAAGGCACAAAACAACCAAAATAATTGACACTTTGGGGGGACCTTCCCTGTGAGGAAATGCCTTTGAGGTATTATTTATTTAGGAGAAAAGAAAGGTTGTCTAAGGTGGGACATAATAAAGGTTCAAAAATTATTAACTGTGCAGAGAAAGGGGACATTTCTCATAATCCAGGATCACACTAACATTTCTGGACAAAAATGTTTCATATCACACACTGCTGAATTAGAAAATTCACAACTGCAGGATGTGACCATGGCTACTAGGTCCTTAGAGAATTTTTTGAAAGGATGAGACAAATTGATTAGTGAAAGATCTGCCAATTAGGAAAGTGGAACCTCCATATCAAAGGCAGTATATCTCTGGATAGCAGATCCCGGTGACATACAATGGAGAAGGTCTTTTTTCTTTATGCTCCTTGTTCCTGTGTGTGTGATGGTGGAAAGTGCTGTCAAGTTGCAGGGACCCCAAAGAGTTTTCGAGGCAAGAGATATTCAGAGGTGGTTTGCCATTATCTGCCTCTGCATAGCAACCCTGGCCTTCCTTTGTGATCTCCAATCCAAGTACTAATCACACATGACCTTGCTTAGCTTCCAAGATCTGATGAGATTGGGCTAGAATAGGCTATCTAGGTCAGGGTCAGGCAGAGAGAAGGGGGCAGGGTAGAGCCTTATCTCATCAGATCTCAGGAGCTAAGCAGTGTTGGTCCTTAAATGGGTGACAATCAAGGAAGACTCCACAGAGTAAGGCAGTGGCAGACCACCTTTGCTTCTCACTTGCCTTGAAAGCCCCTTCCTGGGGTTGCCACAAATCAGTTACAATGTGACAGCACTTTACATACATATGTAAATGAATGTTAAGTAAGGTGTTACTGTTTGTTCCTATTTGTCTGTTCTTAAAGTGAAGGAGACCTGACAATCATACTTTCATTGTACTTCAGGCACTCCTTGCACAGATTACTGCTGAATTTTGAGGCACACATAGACTTCTTGCTTGTGCAAAGGGCTTCAGTGGAATTGAGTAGACTTCAGCCTGCTCTTTCAGTAGCGCTTCTCCCTACACAAGTACATGGGAGACATACACGATGCCTTGCCTTGCCTTGCCTACAAGTTTTCCCCCATGGTGCAAAGAGCAGCTCTAAGGTGGGGGGTGGGGGAGGAAATGATGCTGGATGGAAATTAATCCCCCCACAAAAGCCCTAACACCTGTATGAACTTCCTTGTGCCTACTATTTGGCAATAAAATAACCTGGGTAAAAATCTGATCTTCTAACATGTTGCCTAGTTTGACAATGAGCCTGGGGGGAAGCAGGAGATGAGAAGCCATTGGAGCAAGGGTTCACCATCCCTTCCACCTTGTTACTTCCACTCTTGAGTAGCCCTGATACAAGGGATGGGGCAAGGTGACCTCAGGTGCTGGCTTTAACAGAGGAGGACTATTATTAAAGGTTGTACAATAGCTTTTGAAATTCTTGGAGATGATTTTTGATATTTTTGATTAAGATGATTTATTATATATGTAGAAATTATTGTAAAAATATTTTTCAAAACATATAAAATTATTTATGATATGTTATAATCATCTGTGCACGGTACTTGTTGTATGTTGGCTTTAAGTAGACAGCACATCCACCTCTGTTGCCACGGCTGCCTTGTCCTGATTCCCCCTACTCCCAGAGTAGCTAGTGCTCTATTTTTCTTACTTCCCCCAGATATCTTTAAAACAATATGGGAAGCTGTGATTGACCCATAGGACTTCCCAACGATTGACCGATAGGACTTCCCAACTCTTCACAAGACTCTTGAGATGCAAGTCTTGTGTAGGGATAGACACAAACCACACTGTTAGTGAATGCACTGCACCCCCAATGGATCAGATGACCAACCTCAGCACTAAGCTGGACAGTGTCCAAAAACAATTGAATCAAATGGATAAAAGAGCCTCAGCAACTGAAAAAACGTTGAAAAAGATGGGAAAACATACAGAGCGCATTAACAAAAGAGTGGATGAAGCAGAGAAGGAGAGATCCTCTGATAAAACGCAATTAATACAGCTCCAGCTGGAAAGATCCATGTACGTTCTAAGTTTCCATGGGATCCCTGAAGAGAAGAACGAGGATTTAAAAGAACTTTTGGCAGTTGCCTTGGCCCCATTAATGGATTATAAACAAGAAGATTTAATAAAAGAGATGGATGTGGCTTATAGGATTTATCCGGACTTCATTTAAAAAAAAAAAAAAACTTCCAGGGGAAATCTACCTAAAATTCACAAAACGATCTACCAGAGAACTGGTGCTAAAGTCAACAATGGGAAAAACCTTAAAAATCAAGAATGAAGATGTAAAAATTTTGAAAGACATCTCCTTTGAAGTTAGAAAATGGAGGAAACTCTACAGGAGGCTCACTCTCACTCTGCAAAAAAAGGGAATACCATACAGATGGTTATTCCCGGAAGGGCTGAGCTTCAACTACCAGGACAAAAAATATAAAATAGACTCTGTTCCAAAAGCGGAAAAACGTATGGATCAAATGTTTAATATAAAAAAGAAGCAGAAGGAAAAGGATTTAAAACCAGATGGGGAAGAAGAAGAATCCTAATCACAGGATTCAACAAGCCAAAACTCCACGTCATCAGAATAATCTGAATCGGAGAAAGGAGAGGCTGCCCCCAAACTCCTGAAAACAAAGAAATGCAAGAAGACTCTAGAGCTAAGACAATAGTACTAAAGGCAGTAATTGTGTTAAGTTATTAAAGGTGTACTATCATAATTGAACCAAATCTTTGTATAACTTGTAATATTAGGTTAAAAAGCATTATTTTCTCAACTATTCAGATTGTGACATGTATTAGACTTTTTCCTTTCCCCAAATCCAGTAGATGAAATAGATTAGAATGGTAGTTTTTCTCTCCCTGTCAAGTAGATATATGTATTAGATTTCCTTTACCCATCACCCATAGTATTAGGGTATTAGTATCCTTTCCCCCATCCCATAATTGTAGTGTGTAGAAAATGCAAAAAAAATAAAAAAATTCCCCTTTGGGGGGCCAAAAAAAAAAAAGAAAAGAAAAGAAAGGCACCTGAAAGACATCTATAGAAGACCTGCGAGCCAGCCATGGGAAGAGAGAGAGACGATGATAGCCATCATGAACTCTATAACAGCACACTAGCACTTATTATGGAATTGTAATCGGTTTTAATATTGTTTTAAATATTTTATTGTATCATTTAAATGTTTTCTGTTGATTTTATGTAAGCTGCCCTGAGCCGACCCTGGCTGGGTGGGTGGGGTACAAATTTGAATAAATAAATAAATAAAAGCTGAGCTGTGGGAGCAATCTCAGCCTGAAACAGCTGAACCACAGGAACAGGCTAGGAGCTCAGATGTTCCTATTATCTGTGACAAACAGCTTTGGACTTTCATTTTGCATCAGTTCACATCCACAACTGAACATCCTGGCAGCTTTAATCCAGTTGCATAATTAAGAATAGCACTATTTGCATTTGTCCTCAGCTCTTCCCCAGTAGCTAATTGAATGCCATCTGACCTGGGGATCCTGTCTTCCAGCACTATGTCTTCTTTCCTTTTGGATTGTCTCATCATAGGGTTTTTGAGATTTGAGATGATCAGAAGTGGTTTACCATTGCCTTCTTCTGCATAGTCTTAACCACAGTTAGCTGAAGTGTCGCTGCCATTGTCTATTATAGATCTTCCACCAGTTTCACCTTCAACTACTGCTGCTTCCCAATAGCTACCCTTCATGGATTCCTCCACCCTCATCACCATTGGAAGTGTCCATTTTCTTCTGCTGATGTGGCCCACAGGAGATAGATGCATCTTATCTGGTGTCTCACCTTTAACCATTCCACCTTGAGTAACTATGGTAGGAATTTAGCCTCTTGAAGAGTCTCCTGATGGTATTGCTCTCAGCTTCACTGACACACTCAACTTTGTTGAGAATTAGATATATTGATAATGTTTTACCAATTCACTTAGGATATTATTATTATTATTATTATTATTATTATTATTATTATTATTATTACTATTGTTGAATTAGATTTCTAAACTGTCTTCCCCTGGAAAACAAGGCTCAGCGTGGTATACATCAATAAAAACAGCCATATATTAATTTACCAATTAAAACAATGGAAATATGATAAAAATGCAATAACCAGCCTGGTAAGATGATGCTAAGCTACCGATTGTGCCAGTGCCTGGGGGTGGGGGGGAGGCAGGAAACTGAAGCTTCAGACAGATGGAAACTGTTGCTGTCCTCAACCAAATGCCTGGAAGAACATCTCAGCTTCGCAGGCTCTGTGGAACTGCATTAAATCCTGGAGGGCCCAGATGTTATTTCGCAGAGAGTTCCACCAGGTCAAGGACAGCCAGATGTCTCTTGGGCTGAGGATCATCAGTAAGGTCTTATCTGCCAAGTGCTCTTGGGGTGTATACCAGGAGAGGTGGTCCTGAAGATATGTGGGTCCCAGGCCATTAAGGGCCTTAACACCAGAACCTTGATCTGGTACTCTACTGGGAACCAGTATATGTGCTGTTTGTGGGGTACCCATAAGGACCCACACCACAGCATTCTGGACCAGTTGGAGTTTCTGGGTCAGTCTCAAGGGTAGCCCTACATAGAGCAAGTTACAGTACTCTAATCTGGAGGTGACCATTGCATGGATTGCATGGATTACTGTGGCTAGGTCAGGGCAAGATAGGTAGGGAGCCAGTTGCCTGACCTGGCATAGCTGGAAGAACACCAGTCTGGTGACATTTGTGATCTGGGCTTCCATTGACAAGGAGGCATCCAGAACCACACCCAGGCTCTCGACAGTTGGTGCCAGTATTAAGGGCACACCATCAAGAGCCAGGAGTCAGTACCACAAAGTCTCCCCCCCCCCAACCACAGAAACTCCGTCTTAGCAGGATTCAGTCTCAGCCATCCCACCACAGCCTCCAGCCCATCAGCTAAAGTTGCTGGGCAGCATCCAGCCCCATCAACAGATATAGCTGGGTGTCATCAGCATACTGGTGACATCCCAGCAAAACTCCACACCAATTGGGCAAGGGGGCAAATGTAGAAGTTAAACAACATTGGAGAGAGGATTGCCTCCTGGGAAACCCCACATACTAATAGGTACCTAGTTGATACCCTCTCTCCTAGTGCCACCCTCTGTCCATGACCTTGGAGGAATGAGGTAAGCCACTTCAAAACTACCCCACAAACTCCTACGTTGGTGAGGTGGCGGTTGTGATTGTGATTGACCATGTCGAATGCTGCTGTAAGATCAAGCAATAGCAGCAGTGCTGACCCGCCTCGATCCAACAGTTTGTGGAGATCATCTGTGAGGGCAACCGAGGCTGTCTCCATCCCATGGCCAGGGCGGAAACCAAACTAGAATTGCTCCAGCACCAATGCACCAAGGAAATTCTGGAGCTGTTCAGGCACTGCTCTCTCAATTACCTTACCCAGAAATGAAAGATTCTAGACTAGGCAATAATTGGAAGGATCCATAGGAGACAGGGTTGGTTTCTTTAAGAATTCCAGTCCTCTATCAGCATATCCAATGAATCGCCAGGGGGCATCGGATCCAGCAGAGGATTCTGGAACCCAATTGGGTCCATTATTCTCCACAGGCAAGCATAAATCCACTCACCACCTAGACAGGAGGGGACTGGGATATCCAACCGGGGCAAACTGATCTAACCATGGCACTTCATCATATCCATATCCATCCCCATGCTGAAGATCAAATCCAGCATGTGGTCTGCTTGATGTTACAATCTGGGAGAGTCCCAGTGCAGCCATGGATAACACTAGGTCTGACACCTGCAAGGAGGTAGCAGCATTGGCATTGATGTTGAAATCCCCAAGAACTAGAAGTCTAGGGAATTCTAAGGCCCAGCCTGCTACCTCTTCCAGCAGGATCAGTAGGCTGTCCGCTGCGGCACTAGGTAGATGGTGCACCAGACAGACAGCCAAGCTCTCCTCAATGTCCCAAACTAGGCCAACACTATCAATGCCAGTGATCTTTGGAACAGGGAGTGCCCTGAAGGAAAAACCCTCACGGATTAGTATTGCCGCCAACCTGCCCCTCAGTTCAAGACTGCTGGAGGACCGAGAAGCCTGGTGGGGTGAGCTCTCTTATGGTGACTGTTTCACCCTCCCTTGTCCAGGTCTTGGTCACGCATGCCAGGTTCACATCTTTTGCTGCAATATCATTTTGCAGTTTCATGGTCTTATTGTTGATGAACCTGGCATTTCACAATATCAATGTAAAAAGGGGGTGCATTTTCCTAGCCCTCTCACCAACGTATCTCGGGATGGGGCGAAGGTTGGAAGGAGATTGAGCATAATTATATCTCCATCTCCTTCCATTCCAATACCTTCTCCCACCACCATACCTCATTTACCCCCAGTCACTGGGATCCCCAGGCCAAAGGTAGGCTGATGTGACTGTAATTTTACAAATTCCCCCCACATTCCAAATTGTTGTTTTACCAATTGGCTTTATTCCGGCTACTTCTAGTAAATCCTGCAGTAAAGATACTGATTTTAATGATCATTTACACATCTTTGTTAAAAGATAAAAAACATTGTATTTAAGTTCTTCAAGAACTCTCAGGTGAATGCTCTCTGGAATTAAGGTTGCCAGGTCCCTCCTGGCAACTGGTGGGGGATGGAGGGACTTACCAGGAGAAAGAGGGACTTACCACATTGCCGGCATCACACAGGAAGTGACATCATCACATTGTGATGTCACTGCGGTGCTCTGGTATTTGGGAAAAACTCTAAGGTGAAAGTGGGTTCTACCATAGAGTTTTTGCCCAAATACCAGAGTATCACATGAATGTTGCTGTCGTGATGATGTCACTTCCTGTGTGATTCCAGCAATGTGGACTAGACCTTTCTCTTTCTCCTGGTAAGTCCCACCACTGGCCAGCTGATTGGTAATGGGGAGGTTGGGCCTGGTGGCAAGAGAACCCTGCCTCTACCTATCTGGAATTGGTGGCCTCTAAATTTCTGATATGTTGGTTGGCCTCTGAAATGGCAAACTATGTCAATTTTATTTGATATAACTTCTCAGCATCAAAATACATGCCATGTTTGTTCACTAGATGACTCTGGGTTTCCTGAATCCCTACTTGTTTTCTTTCCCTACAGTCACAAATCAGCTGCAAGAATGTCATTTTAAAGATCAGAGGACATCTTTTTTGCTTTAATTGATGCTGGGTGGGAGGGTCTCCTACCTTTCTGTACACAAATTTCAGACACTGACCCCTCCAAGTTACGTAATGCAGCACATGATCGATATACTCCATGTGGTGTTCCAAAGTTATGTAAATCACTCCCAGGGGGGAGGAGCATTTCAGCATCAGCCTGGCAGAAAGGCAGGACCTCCTCTTCAAGCAGAAGTTCAAGCCAAAAACCCCTCCTCCTGGTCTTTAAAATAATACTCTTGCAGCTGACATGTGACTGCTGGTTTGGGAAACTGAGTCATCTAGTGAACAAACATGGCCCTCAGATAGTGGCATGGGTCCAACCATCTTCCAAGGAGACTTATTTTTTCCAACTTGTAGCTCTTGGAAGAAGGTCTCTTAGGCTGGAGGAAGGCTTCAAATTTTGCTCCATGGAGTAGTAGAAGTAGAATCCTCACCATTCATTCTATATCACTAGTTCAAATGCAGATGTCTCACCAACATCTTCCACTGTGCAGACCATAAATCATGCAACAATTCATCTAGCCCCTCTGCCATTTATCTGTCCAAATTCAACACCATTTCCCCACCTCTAGGCAAAAAGATCTTTCTGTCTCCCTGGCTCGTTTCCTGCTTGCAATGTATTTAAAGAAATACTTAAGGAGGGTTTTTTCTTTGTTTTTATGCCTTTAGCAATTTGCTAAATTCATCCCTGACAAAGCTTTTGCGACACTTCTTCAGAAAACAATGGATAATGAACAGATTGAAAATCCCAGTAAAGATAAGATACAGGCATTGAACAAAACATAATGTAGTCTTCTCTCATTCTGTTTCATAAGCAGTCCAACAGTGCCATCTATCAGACTTTGTTAATATTAGGTTATTGTGGAAATACAAAGGCAAACCCTGTTTCATATTTCTTGAAATACCTTCATGATATGATTTAGCAAAATGGTAAGGGAGATCTCTCCAAAAGCCACAGGGAATCTTAAATCTAATTAAGTCATGTATTTGTAACAGTACATTTTGTAATATCTTGTTTTTCCATTATAACAGTAGAAATTAGCTTTTTTGGTTTCTGCTTGTTAGAGATCACATTGCTTTTCTTCTTGTAAACTACCTCATCTCTTTTTATTGTTAAGATTGAAATTGTGTTCTTAATTTTTTTAAAAGACTAGAATTTATATCCATATAAATGGAACACTTAAGCCAGATGTGCTAAACATCATGGATAGATTCTTTTTAATTGTACAGAAAAATCATGTGGAAGAATGGCAATAAGTTTTCTGTTATCTTAAAGACTTATCGTGATTTGTGGATTAAAGGCATCATGAAATGTATCATCTTCATGCACCGGAGGAAGTGAAGTCTTGTCATGAAAACCTTTGTAAGAATAAATCTGTTTGCTTTTAAGGTGCTGCAAGATTCAATTTCTGTTTTCCCTGTAACAGACGTATAATGGCTACTTCCCTTGGGTTTATGAAACAAGTTAGACTAGAAGAATTACTTGAAAAGCCCAAATAAATAATATCAGCTAAATTGATCTTTGTCAAAGAGAGCTATTTCAACATCTCTGACCTCTCTTGGCTAGTGGTCTTTGCAATTAAATGGTCATTCCAAATATGTAAATCTAAAGAGTTTTAAGTACATTTAGGTCCCACTGATTCCAGTATGATGTTGATTTAGGAGTGCTTCACATTCTCTGGATTAAGCTCAAGGTTATCATGGGTATTCTTAATTAAAACAGATGAATGAACTGAATGAAAATCACATAAAGATTCAGTTGGTATGTTGGCTTCATGGTCTCAACAGAGAAAACTGTACCTTGGTATACCTTGATATACCTAGTTTTTACTACTGGAAGATATATTTATTTGCTTCATTTGTGTCTCACCTTTCTCTCTAATGGGGATGCAAAGCAGCTTTAATCATTTTCCTCTCTTCTGTTTTATCATCTCAAAAACCCTGTGAGGTAGATTAAAGTGCTTGACTGGCCCAAAGTCAACCAACAAACTTCCATGACAGAATGGGGATTTGAACCTAAGCCTTAAATATTCTAGTGGGTCACTCTAACCACAACACCACACTGATTCTCACATAGTATCATGTATGTTAATCTGGGATGGAATTTTAATAATAATATATGTTTTAATGTATATGTAGTCTATGCTTTCTATCTGAGTCATTTGTAGATTTTGCATTTTGGTATTTGGCAAAGGCTACAAATAAAGAGCAAAAATTGGATGGAAACCCATTAAAATAAAAATTGCTTTTTAAAAAAAAAATGTGACTGCATAGTCATATAATGGGATATCTCATCCGATTAGGAAACTCATCAAGGAAGGCAAGCAATACCAATTGAATCAAGGGAACATTATAGCCACTCAGAGGATTTCAAAATACCAATATATTTTATATTCCTAATGTTATATTGTTGGAGCAGAAATATATTTTTCAGATTTTGGCCTGACAAGTGCCTTCAACAGTTGTTCAAGAGGCAGGAATTTAACAAGTACAGTTTATTCCTATCAATGCCTATCCATATTAGAAAAAGCTGTACCACTTCAATGAATTTCTGTCATGCAGCTTTTAAAGTATCAGAGCTTCTGTCAGGAAAAAAGGCCCTACCCGATGCAAACAAAGAAAAATAAAGACTGACTGATTGATAGAATTCACTGTTGTGCTGGACAAACTGGCAGAAAAAGAAGCATACATTGTCCCTGAGATCTCAAAGTGTCCATTTCCCCCTCACTGGGATGTGATAAAAGTAGGCAGGTTTGGGAAAGACATACACAAAATTTGGACTTGGGAAGGCCATAGTTGACTATTGATTTGGCACATAAATATCTATGTGATGAATTTTCTCCATTTAATGACATTGCATTAGTACCTTAATCAAAAAGGAAACCAATGTAAACAAAGCAAAAAAAAACCCACGAGAACTACGAGTAACATGGCAATGTCTCTACCAAGTACCACAACTAATCAAAGTCTAATATGTTCAAATCACTTTAAGAATGAGAGAGGTTTGTCAGTTCAAATCAAACCATGCCATTTTGAATTTCTTTTAAAAGCTGCAGGATGGATCCTTGACCAAATCTGACAACCAAATGAACTTAAGAAAGAAAAAAATGGCAATCAAGGTAGAAGAGGAGACTGAATACCTAGCTGCATGCTATAAAGACATAGGGGTACGTCCAGGTCCACCAAAAGGCTTTTCCATCAGAAATTCATTGTGAGTTCCCAAGGGGGAGCTAAGTTTCCAATTCAGATCAGGGCCATGGTACCTAAGGAAAGTGGGCTGAAGCCTTACCCTCTGTGCCATTTTTCTGACATGAAATAGCCTGAGAGCTAGGCTTGGCATTTGCCTACTGGCAGAAGGCAATCGCCTACCCTCAATCTTGTACCCTCAATAATTTCAGCAGGAGGAGATAACATGGGAGGAAATGGAATTGATGGTAATGCTCTAGGAATTTTCCATTTCTCTGTGGTCTTTATCATTGGAATTAAGGGAAATTCCTAGAGTGTCACCTGGAAGTGATGTCACAGCCTTCTGAAACTTCATCCTCTCCTGGCACCACCCTCAAAATCTCCTGGCATTTGCCAGTGCAAGACAGGGAACACTACCTGGGGGCTCTTTGCCCCTTTAGGAAAACATGCATGTACCCCTTTAGTACATATGGAGCCTCAAAAAGGACAAATAGCCTCCAGGGCTGTTCAGGTCAGGAAAATTGGGTTGGGAGAAGAATTATGCATCCTTTCCCCATGTGCCATAGTCCTAATTCAAATTAAGGTCTGTGCACCTGGAAACAGGCTTCCAAGTGAGGATATCTCAATGAACATCTGGTTGAAAGATATTATGGATCCACCCTGAGAATTTTGTAACATGTAGTTCAAATCTCAGTCTGCACAATATCTTGTGGCCCTGAAAACAGAAACAAGGAAGGATCTTTTCAACTACCATTGATTTCCCAATTACAGAATAATATTCTGTCTTCTACTTTGGCACAATGCCAGAAACCAAAATCAATGGAAAATAATGCCACCCAAGTCACAACTCTGGCAAGGAGAAAGGGTATTTTTAACACTTCATACAAAACAATGCATTTTAATCATTTTTTAAAGTCTTCTATGCACACGCACACGCACACACACACACACACACACACACACACATATATATATATATATATAACAAACCTAGCAGCAGCATGAAACAATAATCCCTACTTTAAATGCAGTGGGCTGGGCTCCTCAAACATTACAAAAGGACCAGATATTGACAGGTTCATTCTGAGATATGAAAGGATTTTCTCAATCAAAGGATGTCCCTTGCCCAGGCAATAACAAGCCACCTCTCTGAAACATCCAACCCCCAGTAGGGGTTGCCAGAAGTCAATCATAACTTCTGTTGCCTTGCAAGAGCCTTGTGCAGCATCTATAAGGCTGTGGACTATAACTGTAAGCTGGACTGTACAATAAGTGTGCCAGGGTATTGGACTGTGCAGTAGCCAGAAGATGGTGCCAACCTCCTGGAATGTAGCCATATGCCCAGACGAGGGAAGCCTCTCCCAGATGCAGTATGCCAAACCAGTTGTGGACCTGTGGAATACCCAATGCCTATCACCCCGGCATCCCTGCAGGAGGCAAACCAACCTCCCTGACACCACAAATATGCAGAAACCAACAGCAGTTTACTATCAGCAGTTCTATTGGCAAAGGAAGCCTGAGCGTTCCTGCAAAGACGCCATAGAAAGTCTTCCTCTCCATCATGCAGGCATCTTCCTCTCCCCCACCTGCACCAGAGGCTGCACGTATTCTTCATTGTAAAACAAATGGACTTAGGCCATGAGAGGATTAAGCAGCTGTCACGTCCACCCGCTGTGCATCCTGAGAATGCAGCTGTTGATCATTGGGACATTAAGACTAACGACCATCCATGGAGCTGAAACATTACTACTCTTTTCTTTCTTTTGTCTTTCTAAAGGTGTCACAAAGTTCCTAGAGAGGTATACATGAAATTTGTGAGGAAAAATATTAGAGACAAAATACTGCAGGAAGCAAATAGGAAAGAAGTAAATATTCAAAACATTGAAATAAAGTTCTTAAAAGAAGTCCCATGGAGAATACGTGAGAAGAGACAAAAATATATGATGTTAACAAAACTATTGAGAGACAATGACATACAATATAGATGGTGGAATCCCGAAGGGGTTCTGTTTATGTATGATGGAAGAAGACATAAATTGGACTCAATATTCAAAGTGGAAGACTTTCTAGAAAGATACGGGGAAAATCTAGGATGGCAGAGTGAAGAAGATAGCGAAAGAGAGGAAGAAGAAGAAGAAACACAAGAGGAAGCAGATGTAGGAGCAGAAAAACCTGAAAAGAAAAAAAGAAATAAGAAATCCCACTATACTCCATCACATATAGTAACCAGATACCAAAACAAATACAAAAAACAGGAAAAAGGAAAGGGAAAGATAAACTAATAGACTATGGAAAAATTAAAAACTTTAAAAATCTTCTCAGTAAATATAAATGGCATGAACAGCCAAACCAAAAGACGAAAGATTTACCATCAATTGAAAAAAGAAAGTTGTGAGATAATATGTTTACAAGAAACACACATAAGGATAAAAGATCAAAAATATTTAGAAAATAAAAAATTAGGAAATCTCTTCGTAGCATCAGATACTATTAAAAAAGAGGCGTAGCTATATATGCCAGGAACCATCTTAACCCAGAACTATTATATAACGCAGAAGATGGAAGAATAGTGGCAATACAAATAACGAAACAAGGAAAATTCTGATTGTAAACATCTATGCTCCAAATCAAAAACAAGATCAATTTTTTCAAAACTTAAAAAGTCTTCTAACAAAGTATTGTAATATGGAAATGTGTATAATAGGTGATTTCAATGCGGTATTGGATGAGGAAAAAGATAGGAAATCGAATAGGAAAACAGGAAACAATCTACCAAAAGGCTTTTTGCAAATGGCAGAAGAACATGGTCTAATAGACATATGGAGAGTAAGGAATGTAGAAAAAAAGGACTATACATATTATTCAGCAAGATATAACTCCTGGTCTAGGATAGACATGGCCTGGATATCAACAACATTGGTCCCAGAAATAATGGATGCGGAAATACTCCCAAATACATATGCAGACCATAGCCCATTGATGATAACACTAAAGGACAAAAACAGGAATGCAAGATGGAGAGTGAATAAAAACTTACTGAAAGATAAGGAATTTGATAAAAAGATGCAAGGAGAAATCACATAATTTTTTAAAAGAAATTTACATCCAGAAATGAAGATAGAAATTGTTTGGGATGCCTTTAAAGCTTTTCTGAGAGGATGCTTTATAAATCAAGAGGCCTGGAAAAAGAAACAAAAACAGAAAAATTTTGGAAAAGTGCTCCAACAAATAGGGAAGGAGGAAGTAAAGTTAAAAAATAACACAAGAGGAGCAGAAGAAATTAAAGCCAATCTTAGAGTTTTGCACCATGAAATGAACTTGATATTGATGCAAGAAATTGCTAGAAATATAGAATTTTCAAAACACTACTACTTTGAGAATGCAAACAAACCAACAAGGTGGTTGGCATACAATATTAAAAAACAAGAAGAAAAAAGGATTATCAAAGTCCTAACAGATAAAGACGGAGTAGAAAAATATAATATATCAGAGATGAAAAATGTAGTAGAACAGTTTTATAACAAGTTATATCATCAAGAGAAGCAAGATAATGCACTGACAAGGAAATACCTTGAAAAGCAAAATGATAAAAAAAATTGATGATGCACAGACAAAGATGCGAAATGAACCTATTACTGTTTCCGAAATCACAGAGGCATTAAAAAGACAGAAAAAAAAAAAAAATCACGAAGGCCGGATGGAATTCCGGTGGAAATATATCAGAAATATGAAGAACAACTGGCATTAATTTTGAAAGATCTAATACAAAATATTAGTAAAACAGGGAGAATCCCAGAAACATGGACTCAAGCAATTATAACTATTATACACAAACCAAATACGGAGGAAAAGCACATAAAGAACTATAGACCAATATCGCTTTTAAACACGGACTATAAGATCTTTGCCTCAATCTTAGCAGCAAGACTGAAGAAAATATTAGTGCAAATAATACATCGAGATCAGGCGGGTTTTCTACCAAATAGACAACTAAAAGACAACGTTAGAATAATGCTAAACATCTTGGAATATTATGAGATGAACCCAGATAAGGAAATCGCGTTACTGTTTCTGGACGCAGAGAAAGTGTTCGATAATGTTAGTTGGGATTTCATGCTACAGAAATTAGAAATATGGAACGTAGGAGAAAATTTCCTCACAATGATAAAAGCAATTTATAAAACGCAAGTGGCAAAAGTACTTGTGAATAAGGAAATGACAAAGAACATTCAAATCCAAAAAGGAACTAGGCAAGGATGTCCCTTGTCACCATTGCTGTTCATATTCACTTTAGAGACTTTGATAGATCAGATAAGAAACAGTACTAAAAATTAAAGGCGAAGAATTTAAGCTGCAAGCATATGCAGACGATCTAGTATTTATACTAGAAGAACCAAAGACATCAATCCCGAATGTGATACAGATAATTCAAGAATATGGGACACTTGCCGGACTGAAATTTAATTTTAATAAAACTAAAATAATAACAAAAAACTGTTCAAAAAGGCAAATGGATGAAATACAAGAAATATCAAAGATAGAAATAGTAAAAAATTAAGTATCTTGGAATTTGGATAACAAACAGAAATATCACCTTAAAAGAAGATAACTATAACAAATTACTCAAGGATGTGAAAAAGGACCTAGAAACATGGAAGGATTTAAAGATATCATTGATGGGCAGAATTGCAGCGGTTAAAATGAATATACTTCCCAGATTTATATTTCTGGCCCAAAGCATTCCAATTCTGAGAAAGGACGACTTCTTTACGGAATTCGAAAATATATGAGATAAATTTATATGGTGTAATAAAAAAGCAAGGATAAAACGGAAGAATATGCAAGATCAAAAAGAAAGAGGCGGTTTCGGAATACCAAATTGGAATCGATACTACAAAGCTGCTGCACTGACATGGATAAAGGACTGGATAACATTAGAAAACAATAGGCTATTAAAACTAGAAGGGCACAACCTAATGATGGGTTGGCACAATTATGTGTGGTATGAAGATGTTAAATTATAAAAAACTTTTTACAACACAACAATAAGGGGATCTCTGATGAAAATATGGAAAGAAATTAAAACAAGATATTACCTGAAAACTCCAAAATGGGTGGCTCCAATAGAAGCCTCTGCAATATCAACAGTAACTGATAAACGTTATCTGCTATCATATGAAGAACTGCTAGATGCAACCAATAATTTAAAAACGGAAGAACAAATGCTGAAACAAAATATTAAATTCTCATGGTGGGAGAAGACGCAGATAACTACTAGATACAATATGGACAAAAAAGGGGCTTCTATAATGAACGGAACGATCTAGATAAAATATGGTTGTCATCCAGTGATAAACTAATCCAAAAAATGTACAAATTGCTAATGGAGGACTATATGTTAGGTGAAGAGATTAAAGGAACGATGATAACATGGGAGAAAGATTTACATAAAACAATAAATGCTGAGCAATGGAAGAAAATGTGGAACTCAATAAAACTAATGAAAGCAATTCCGTATAAAGAGAACATCTATAAGATGTTCTACAGGTGGCATTGGACACCTGAGAAGCTAGTAAAATGTTATCCAAATATGAATAGAAACTGCTGGAAATGTAAAAGAAATGTAGGAACATACATACATATGTGGTGGAATTGTGATATAATTCAGAAGTATTGGAAAAAAGTTTATAATATGATAAATGAAATAATGGGGACTCAGATAATATTTACACCAGAAATTGCTTTATTAAATATGTTACCTATTACATACAATAGGACAAGCAAATACTTTATAGTTTACTTTTTTACTGCAGCAAGAATGCTATTAGCCAGTAAATGGAAAACAGATGAAATACCTTCAAAAACAGAAATAATAGGAAAGATATTATCAATAGCTGAAATGGACAGATTAAGTCTGTTATTACAAGGTAAAAACAGAGAGGTTTTTAACAAGAGATGGAAACTGTTATATATTTGGTTGGAGAATGTATATAAGAAAGACTCCAAAACATAATGAAATACACAATGTAAGAAAGATGAAAATGAGAAAAAATACATAAATAAAACGTTTTAAAAAACCATTAGGTGAATATCATTGCAATTGCCCAGCCATTAATCCCATTCTCTCAGTCATCTCCTGACCATTAGTAACTGGATTTTTCTAGATTCCCTGGGGACTACGTGACTGGTGAAGCATCCCCTTCCCAGTCATCTTAGGGTATAAAAAGAGAGCATCTCCCCATTGCTCGCTCATTCTCACTACCTACCTAACCTGACCCCACTTACCTTGCTGGCTCCATTCCTAGAGCTATTTGGAGTCTCCCATGTGCATCGCTGGTCAACATATGACCCCTTCCCTAGTATTTTCCCTATTTTTGCTGCAGGATCGCCTTGTCACATCAGACAGGTAAAGTATCACCCCCATCAACAATATCTTCCTGCTAATGCAACTGTCACTGTCCCTTTCTACCTAAGATTCTTAGCTCTGTATTGATTGAATGTGTGATTGATTTTTATATTGTGTGTGAGAATTACTAGTAAAGAAATCACTATCTTTTAAGATCTAGTCTCTGTGTCTATTTCTGGGGATCTGGATAAGTTGGACTCCCATATACACAGGTTATTGGTCCCATAATTAAGCCTACTGCATTTAATATTCTTATTCCCCAAAGTTATTAATAAATTAAGGCAATTTGGCTAACACTTCTAGACACACATACAATACTCCCACCCCACCCCGAAAAAGGAATAGCCTCTTGCCACAAGGAAAGCCCTGCTGGATTAGATCAATGGTCTGTATAGTCCAGTTTTCCATTTTCCAGACAGACCAACTAAATGCCCTCAGAAAGGCTACAAGTAAGCTATGGAAGCCAAAGTCTGCCCCTCTTGTTGCCTCATAGCAACTTATTTTCAAAAGGACTCTGCCTCTGAACATGAAGGTTCCATTTAGCAATTGTGTTTTAGCCATTGATGGACCTATGCTTCAGGAAGTTAACTAATCCTCTTTTAAAGTCACATAAGGTATCAATAGTCAACCTCCAGATAGGGCCTGGATATCTCCCAGGATTACAACTGACCTCCAGTCTACAGAAATCAGTCCCCCAGGCAAAAAATAGCTGCTTTGGAAGGTGGACTTGATAGCATTATATCCCACTCCCCTCCCCAAACCCTATCCTCTCCACTCTCCATCACCAAATCTCTAGGAATATCCCAACTCAGAATTGGCAGCCTTAGCTAGTGGTCCAGTGATCTGTTAGTTTTTAATTAGTCATCTTAGAATGATGACTTAGAATGATGACACACCTTTTGCCCCCTCCATTTTGTATTTGTTTATTTAGTATAACATTTGGATCCCATCTTTTTTTGACATAGAACAGCAACTCAAGGCAGCTTCCAACACTAGCCAAGATAGTGACACAATGGAAATAAAAACTTGAACACCCCCCCAACAAGCAATCAATGACAACAGTACCAATGACCAGCCTACCAAGCATATTATTATTATTATTATTATTATTATTATTATTATTATTATTATTACCACCCCTAAATCAATACCTATCAAGTGAAAAATGGCCAAATGAATAGTTTTTCTTCTAAAAAGAGCCTTTTCAAGAGCTTGAGATGCTGCATAGGTTCAGATGAAGAGGTATCATGCAGCTCTTCACATAGATCCTTTCCGCATTTGCCTGCCACTCCAGATTTTCTCAGAGTCGATGCAATTGTCAGTCCATTCTGCATCTCGCATTTACTCCACATTTTCTCAGCACTAAGGAAAAGGTGCAGCTCAAAGCCACATTCAGATACCCTGGGGCAATGCTGTACTGACTGTGGAGTCAACCCTGAACTGCCATAAATCTATGCAGAAGGTGCCATAAAACCCAATGAACAAAGAAAGTGAAAGCAGCATGAGTGCAGAGGGGAGATTGATGATCTAACATGGCTGTGGGAAAACTGCGGGAAACAGATGGGTACAGAATCAGCCTAAGTCCCCTGCAAAACAGCATCCAAATAACCCAGGGCAACAGCAGGCTGAAACTAGGCTGACCAGTGAATGGAGGTAATGTGATGCAGAATGGGGGGGGGGGGCGGAATAAAAAGAAAGATGAATTCGATTTTAGTGCAGAATTGCTTGGAGGACACTGCGGTGAACATGGATTAAAAGGAGAGTGCAGAAAGGGCCATACTCTCCCTGAAAATCTTGCACAGGCATGAATTTTCCTGCCCACAGTATGCAAGCTCCTGACGTCATTCACCTGTGCTTGGTGAAGTGAGCAGCAGGAGGAAGAGTACGGAGGGGAAATGATGTCACAGCCTTCCCCTTGATGCTCTAAAAATTACTTCAATTTTTGTTGATTTGGGGAATTCCTAGAATATATGGGGGGACTGCAATATAATTTTGAAGTGATCACCAAGAAATGACACCACAGTGTCTGAGATTCTCCACTCCCCCCAGATTCCGTACTCCGAATAACTGCAGGTTTGCAGCTGAAGGGCTGGCTATCCTAGAATGGATGTATCCTGAATTAGCACAACGAAGCCCAAACAGGTGTGTTCAGTAAACACACTTCACCAAATACACAGCAGCTTAAGCTCTGAGTTGTTAGTAAGATTACGTAGATTTGCCTTTCAAGCAACATGCCAGTTAATTCCTTCCTACTATGTGAAGTAGAAAAAGGTAAAGGTAAAGGTTCCCTTGCTCGAAAGCCAGTCGAATCCGACTCTAGGGTTGCGGTGCTCATCTCCGTTTCAAAGCCGAAGAGCCAGCGCTGTCCGAAGACGTTTCCGTGGTCATGTGGCCGGCATGACTAAACTCCAAGGCGCACGGAACGCTGTTACCTTCCCACTGAAGTGGTACCTATTTATCTACTTGCAATTTCTTGCTTGCAAACTGCTAGGTTGGCAGGAGCTGGAACTAGAGACGGGAGCTCACTCCGTCATGTGGCAACTCAGGTCTCGAACTGCTGAACTACCGACCTTCCACAGCCTGCAGTTCAGCATCTTAACTACTTGAGCCACCGCAGCACACCGAAGTAGAAAAAAGGTAGCCGCAAAGGTGGAACTATAAATTAGTGGAGTCCTGATGCCCCAAATGGCATGTTTGTGTCAAGTTCTCCCCCAACCACCTGTAATGTGTTGCTACATGGCATGATAACACTCCAGCCAGCAGGAGCCAACAAAGTGAAGCAGGTTTTTTGGAATGGGGAGAGATGCCATGTGTGACATCACATGGCAAGAGCTGCTTTACTTTACAGAGAGATTAGGAGAGAATATACCATGTACAGGCCATTTTCAGTGGCAGCCTGGTGGCTCCATGAACACACAGTTCCATCCTAAATGGAAGCCCAAATTCAGGCCCAACGGCGCAATGGTACCTAATATGCAACTAATTTATTACATACTCCCATTCCCGCCCCTAAAAATGCTATAATTGTATAGGTTTAAGTGAGAAGCTTGACCTTGGTTTGATCATCCTTGCAGCAAAACTGTGGTAAATAAACTAGTCTACTGCAGAAACCATTTGTAATGTATTGAAACGATTACATGAATCACCTCATAGGACTCCTATGTTAAGCTTCGAGCCAGACCAGGGCTCCTCTGAGCGAACTTCCTATTGGTCGCTTCGTAACAGCGACCAATCAGAACTGTGCCTTTTCCCTGCGAGGGAAAGACTTTCATTGGTCCTTAACTAAGCAATCTCATTGGTTGTTATTTGTAAATAGGCGTGGCTACATTAGCCCGGTTATGTTTAAAAGGAGCATAAGCTCCCACTGTTTTCTGTTCTGGTTTCTTACTGAGTTGAGTGCTTGTTCGTTACTTCCAATAAAGCTGAATCACTTGCTGAATCACTCTACGAGTCCTTTGTTAGTGCGATCTAACAATTGGCGACGAGGATGGGATGTTAGAGCAGGTAGGCAGCCCTGCGGACATCCACACTTCGGACTCGGAAGAAAGCGAGCAGAGCACAGCAGCCGATCCGGCGGAGGCGCCACCAGCTCCGGTGCCCAAGTCTCCCACGATGGCTGGAAGCCAGAAGTTCGAGTGCTTCGAACCTTCCTCAGAAGACTGGGACTCCTACCTATCCAGGTTCGAGTTCCATCTGGAGACACACGACATTACAGACGAGGCCAAGAAACGGGCGTGCCTCCTGAGTTCCTGCGGGAAGGGGACCTTCGACATAGCCAGGTCGTTGGTGGCCCCAACTGATATAAAGACTGTCACCTACGCTGACATCACTGAGAAGCTTAAGGCTCACTATTCTCCACAGCCGTCGGAGATTGCTTGCCGGCACGCATTTTACAAGCGGAACCAGGCCGGAGGCGAGACCATCGCGGATTTCGTGGCGGCCCTTCGCAAAGCCGCACGGCCGTGTAACTTCCACAACGTAGAGGAAGCCCTCAGAGACCGTCTCGTCTGTGGCCTTAAAGACGAGAGGCTGCAACAGAGGCTGTTCGCCCGCACCACCCTGACCTGGGCAGTGGCCTACGACGAGGCCGTGGCCGCAGAAGCAGCAGATAAGTCCACAAGGGAGGTCCGCCAGAGGATGGCAGAGCCCAGCGTCCACTCTCAGCGAGACAGCGAGGGCGAAGAAGCGGACGATGACGTCAACGCGGTCCGAGGCAAGCGGACCCCAGCGAAGACTACCAGCGTCAAGCCGTGCTCCGGCTGCGGCGGGAAACACCAGCGCGACTCCTGTTGGGCTCGAGATGTAAACTGCAGAGCGTGTGGGCGGCGTGGACACCTCGCCAGAGTCTGCAGGTCGGCGCAGAAGGACCCTACATCCAACAGCAGGACGGCACAGAAGACCACACCACCCAACGCCCGGGGAAAGCAGCAATCATCAGCACCAGAAGCAAGCTACTCGGTGACAGCATCCCTATCAAGCGCATCGGTCATCAATCGCACCAGTTGCCAGGGCAAGATCACCGTGACCCCACTCCTCGACGGCAGACCGTGCACCATGGAGGTGGACTCCGGATCTTCGGTGACAGTGATCTCTGCAGCATCCTGGCAAGCGTTGTTCCCAACCAGAAGCCGACGGCGGCTCCAGCCTGCGGAGACCCGAGTGTCCGACTTCCAGGGCAACCGAATTCCCCTGGCCGGACGGGACACTGCGGATGTTGAGTATAAGGGGAAATGTGTTAAGCTATCTTTTCTTATTGCCGAGGGAGACCGGGTCAACTTACTAGGGTTGGATTGGTTTGAGCCATTAGGCATTGGTATTTCAGGAGTTAACAAAACGCTTGAGAATAAATGGGATATGATGTATGACCTGTTCCCTGATGTATTTGCAGAGGGTCTGGGGCGGTACAAAGGGCCCCCGGTTGCGTTCGAACTTGATCCATCCGTAAAGCCAATCAGGTTGAAATATCGGAAGGTCCCAATTCCCCTCAGGCCTAGGGTGGAGAAGGAAATTGACAAACTCGTGGAACAGGGAGTTTTGGAGCCTGTTCCTCACAGTAAGTGGGAAACCCCGATTGTAACGCCTGTCAAGCCTGATGGGTCCATACGCTTATGCGCGGATTACAAATGCACCCTTAACAAGGCGTTACAGCAACACTCCTACCCAGTCCCGGTTATAAGCCACATTCTGGCTTCCTTGGGGGGAGGGAAAATTTTTGCCAAATTGGACTTGGCACAGGCATACCAACAGTTGCCTGTCACTCCTGAGGCTGCTGAAGCCCAGACGATTGTCACCCATAGAGGCGCGTTTAAGGTAAATCGCCTGCAGTTCGGGGTAAATGTGGCGCCCGGAATTTTTCAAGGCTTGATGGAGAAACTCTTGAGGGGGGTACCAGGCACGGTGCCCTACTTCGACGACGTATTAATAGCCGGGAAGTCTGAAGAGGAACTAATAGCCCGTGTTAAGGAAGTCTTAAAGCGTTTCCAGGACGCAGGGCTCAGGGTTAAACGGTCTAAGTGCACACTGGGAGTTAACAGTGTGGAGTTCCTGGGATTCCGGATCGATGCAGACGGGGTGCACCCCACGGACGACAAGGTAGCTGCAATCCGGAACGCCCCCAGGCCGGTGAGTAAGAAGGAGCTCCAGGCATTTTTAGGACTCCTCAATTTTTATCATGCGTTTTTACCGCATAAGGCATCGGTGGCTGCCCCTTTGCACATGCTCTTGCATAAGGAGGCTAAATGGAAATGGGGACAGGCTGAGGAACGGGCTTTTGTGGGAGTTAAGGAGCTGTTGACATCTAATGACGTGCTGACGCACTACGATGATCAGAAGCTCCTGGTGTTAGCTGCTGACGCTTCACCTTTTGGAGTAGGCGCAGTTTTGAGCCATTTGATGCCTGATGGGAGCGAAGCGCCTATCGCTTTTTATTCTCGGTCTTTATCTGCGGCAGAGAGGAACTATGCCCAGATAGACAAGGAAGGTCTGGCGTTGGTAGCGGCTGTCAAAAAGTTCCATGATTTTATTTTTGGCAGACGATTTTTGCTGGTCACTGACCACAAGCCGCTACTGGGGATTTTTGCGCCCGATAAGCAGTTGCCAAACATAATGTCCCCACGTATGCTTAGATGGGCGCTCTTTTTGCAGGCGTACGATTATGACCTCGAACACCGGCCTGGGAAGGCAATCGGACATGCGGACGCCCTTAGCCGATGCCCATTGCCCTGTGTGGGATCCGACCCTGCCCCTGCGTGTGAGGTCCTGGCTCTGGATGAGCTCCCCCAGGCACCAGTGTCGTCCAAGGACATTGCGGCACTGACGGCCAAGGACTGCATTCTCTCCCGAGTACTTAACTGGGTGTGGAGGGGGTGGCCGGTTGGGAGCATTGAGCCTGAATTCGCACCTTACAAAAGCCGCCAAAACGAACTCTCGATTTCCAAGGGGTGTCTACTATGGGGCAATAGGGTGGTGGTCCCTGCCCAGCTCAGGAAGAGAGTATTGGAATCCCTGCACGAGGGTCACCCTGGGATGGTGCACACCAAAGCATTGGCCAGAGGGTATGTCTGGTGGCCAGGACTGGACAAGGAAATCGAGGAGTGGGTGCGAGTCTGCTCCAAGTGTCAGCAGGTTAGACCTGATCCCCCACACGCTACACCCCAAGCCTGGGAATCATCTGGGAAACCCTGGGCCAGGTTGCATATAGATTTTGCTGGCCCTCTCCAAGGGCAAATGTTCTTGATTGTCGTAGATGCAATGTCTAAATGGTTAGAAGTTGTACACATGAAGTCGACCACTTCACTAGCCGTAATTCATGCGCTTCGCCGCCTTTTTGCCACACACGGGTTGCCTGACGTCATCGTCAGTGACAACGGGCCTCAATTTGTCTCTGAGGAGTTTAAGCAGTTCCTCACGAGTAATGGCATCCGCCAAATGACTTCGGCCCCTTTCCATCCGGCGTCTAATGGCCAGGCCGAACGGATGGTCAGAACGGCCAAAGAGGCCCTGGGTAAAATGGACGAGGGAGACTGGAGCCAGAGGCTGGGCTCCTTTCTTTTGCGGCAGCACACCACCCCCTGCAGTGCTACAGGCCGCAGTCCGGCCGAGTTGCTAATGGGGAGGAGGCTTACAACTCGGTTAAACAGGTTGCATCCGGATCTCACTGACGATCATTCCGAGCGTACCGACTCACAACCGAAGGTACGAATGTTTGAAAAAGGGGACAAGGTTCTTGCACGGAATTATGCTAATGGTCACTTATGGCTTCCTGGGGTAATATCCGACTCTGTGGGTACTCGCATGTATGTGGTACAGTTGGCTGACGGTCGAGTATGGCGGCGCCACATAGATCAGCTAAGGAGACGTTGGGCTAAGGACAGCGCTGACTCTCCGACGGCTGAATTCCCCAATGTTGAGTGGAGACCCCCAGAGCAGGCGGTGAGTACCGAAGGGCCCGGTACTGTCCCCGAGTCAGGGCAGACCCCTGTGTGCGGGGCTGAAACCCCAGTAGAGTTTGTGCCTGAACCAGGCTGTAGTGAACCCCACAGTGACTCACAACCTTGTGTGCCCATAGAGCCTGCACCGCTTCGCAGGTCTCAGCGTACGCGGCAGATGCCAACTTATCTAAAAGACTACGAGTGTAATAAAGTATTTTGGAACAGTTGATGTACAACAGCGTGACTTGAATGTATGTAAATAATAAAACAAATGGATGATGACTTAACTTAGGGGGGAGGAATTGTAATGTATTGAAACGATTACATGAATCACCTCATAGGACTCCTATGTTAAGCTTCAAGCCAGACCAGGCTCCTCTGAGCGAACTTCCTATTGGTCGCTTCGTAACAGCGACCAATCAGAACTGTGCCTTTTCCCTGCGAGGGAAAGACTTTCATTGGTCCTTAACTAAGCAACCTCATTGGTTGTTATTTGTAAATAGGCGTGGCTACATTAGCCCGGTTATGTTTAAAAGGAGCATAAGCTCCCACTGTTTTCTGTTCTGGTTTCTTACTGAGTTGAGTGCTTGTTCGTTACTTCCAATAAAGCTGAATCACTTGCTGAATCACTCTACGAGTCCTTTGTTAGTGCGATCTAACACCATTCATAAAATTGAATGAGATATTTTAAAATAATAATCATCTGACAGAGAAGTGCCTCAGCACATACAAACAAACCCGGCTAGGCAACTACAATAGCCACAGCATTATGATGTGGCAGTCCCTT
This sequence comes from Gekko japonicus, assembly GCF_001447785.1. NCBI lineage: Eukaryota > Metazoa > Chordata > Lepidosauria > Squamata > Gekkonidae > Gekko > Gekko japonicus. Next base: position 10,649 of record NW_015176025.1, on the reverse strand, counting down.
GTTTATAGCCTAGCACATTGACATT
>NW_015176025.1:0-10571 GCF_001447785.1 Gekko japonicus | reverse complement strand
ACTTTATTATTCCTTTGGAATATTTTAAATGAGGCAAAAATGAAGATAAACTGCCATTGACCTTAGGCATTATAAAGGCCATTAAGGATCTCGCTCCGCTAGGCCCATCTGTTGCTTTTGAGGCCAACAATTCATTAACCTTATTAGTGCCAGCCCCTATAGCCTTGAAGTGACATTTCCCTAGTTAATATGGAAAGCCCATTTCCAAGCACATGTTTGAATGGTTGATTAAAGGATTTTGTCATAAATGCAGGAGGAAGAGCTGTGCCTGGTCTGTTCATTGCTACAGCCAGCAGAGAAATTTCCAGTACGATCGCTTCCAGTGGACACTGACTTTTGTAAATATTCAGAGCTAGCTTTCCATAACCCTGCTCTGCCTAATCAAATCAGCAGAAGAAAAAGGAGGGGGGGGGAACACAACCAGACATCTTGGTATCTGTAATCATCTCTCCGTTTGCAGCAATATAAATCCTACTGGTACACGATCCGGTTTTTGTACAAGGCTTCCTGATGAGCAAAAATAAAAAAATATAAAATCACTCAACTGATGTGCCCAGAAGCTAGAAATGATGTGAATATATAAAAATAGATTAGCCAAGTTAACCCTTTGCAACAGAAACAAACTTACCCAAATGGCTTAGCCTTTTAATCCAAATATGTGCAACATCCATCTAAATTTCTTCTTACATAGATATGTTGGTTGTAAGTGGAAATAGCCTTACTTTCCTGATTATTAATATGACTTACTGCATGGATTAAATGACTCGGCTTTGCTGAGTTAGTGTATGCAAACATGTCATGGGGGGATGTGTTAGAGGGGCAGAGAAGACTCAGCAGGATATTCTGATAAATTCCTAAAGAAATGTAAAATACTGCCCTGAGATTGCTGAGATGTGAAAGCAGAGTTCTGGTGTAAGTGGTGTGTCCCATTCATTTCAGAGGATATATACATGTGTAAGGAAGGCACACACGAATCAGTTTCCTTCACTGAAATAAACAGATCAGCCCTTTGGGGGGAAATTCTATGTTGAATATATAAAATAGACTTATACTCTCGGTCCATCTAGTTTGAGGAGCTGTGGCTCAGTGATAGAGTATCTGATTTGCATGCTGAAGATCTCAGGCACAATCCCCAACAACTCCACTTAAAAAGATCAGGTGGTTGGTGATGTTAGACCTCTGCTTGAAATAGGACTGCCGCCAGTTACCAGCAATTTTTTAATTTAGTTTTTCTCCCCCAGGACTCTAGAGGAGTGGCAGGTAACAGGAGCAGGGGGCATCCTGGCTCCTGCTCCTGTTACCTGCCACTCCTCTAGAGTCCTGGGGGAGAAAAATTAAATTAAAAAATTGCTCTCGGCATAATGGTGTTATGTCACTTCTGAGGAAAACCCTAAAGTGATATCATGCCTCCCTAGGAAGGCTCTCTAGGATTCCTAGAAATGCATAACATCAGTTTGTTGTTTTCCTCAGAAGGCACCATTACACAGATGGTAGCCCCATGTCTCTGCACCCTCCAGACTCCTGCCACTTGCCAGACTCTGTCTGGCAACCCTAGCTTGAAACCATACCCTGATTGCCAGTCAGCATACAGTGTTGATTGACAATGCCAGTTAATGGCCATGAAAAGGTATATGTGTGTACGTGTATTTCTAGTAACTCGGGTCTTCTCATCATCTGACCGAAGTATGATGGCCTCAGTTTACTCATTTTATCTTCTACAACCCATTTATTTGTTTTCTGGTGGTCCACAGTATCCACAAGACTCTCCTCCAATACCACATTTAAAATGAATAGTTTTTTTTCCTGTCAGCTTTCTTCATTGTCCAACTTTCAAACTCATATATAGTAATGGGGAATACCATAGCATGTCGGGTTGCCAAGTCCTTACCTTCTTCTAGTGGGGGGCTCCAGCCCATTCCCCTGGATCTTCTGGCACATGTGCAGAGTGCACACTCTGCGATGACATCACCCAGAAGTGATGTCATCATGCCAGGTACGTTGTGCAGGGGACACTTTAGCATTTGGCCAAAAACTCTATGATTACCATAGAGTTTTAGCCAAATGCTAGAGCATCCCCCATGTGATGTGCCTGGCATGATGATGTCACCTCTGGTGATGTCATCGCACTGGGCATATCAGGCGTAGTGGGGCTCTTCAGAGGCGGGACTCCCAAAATCAGGGGGAACCCTACCCCCATTGGGTGGGATGGCAACCCTAATAGCATGAATTATTTTGACGTTGGTCACCAGCAACTTATCCTTACATTTAAGGATCTTCTCTAGTTCCTTCATTGCTGCCCTTCCCAGTTGCAATCACCTTCTGATTTCTTGGTTGCAGTCTTCCTTTTGATTGAAGATTCAGCCAAGGAATAGAAAATCTTTAACAATTTCAATTTCTTCATCAACCTTAAAGTTGTGCGATTCCTCAGTAGTCATTAGCTTTGAGCACAGATGGCTTGAAAAGGGGATTAAGCAGATTTGTGGAGGATAGATCCAGCAATAGCTACTAGCCATGATGACTAAAGGGAACTTTCACATCCAGAGGCACTAAGCTGTTGATAGCACTGCTTGGAGGCAACGTCAAGGCCTTGGCCTCTATGCTCTATGTGTTGGCCTCCTGAGGCAACTGATAGGTCACTGTGTGAAACAGGATGATCAGCCACTGGTCTGATCCATCAGAGTTCTTATGTTTGTAATGGTTATTCTGTTATTTGGGACTACATCCCCTCAAAAGCCTCTGAATTTGACTTAAGAAATGGTTGCCTTTTTCCTGAGGGGTGAGCAAACAGGAGAGAGAAGGAAGCACATGAGAGAAATCTGCTGCCAGGAACAGGTCTTTGAGAGCTGAAAGGGCATCAGCAGGACCTATAAAGAGGTGGCAACAAGAAGCTGGAGTCCTATTATCAGACTGCAGTTAAAGCTGAAGAATAGTGTTCTTCAGATTCTTCACTCCAGTAGGTATAAAAATGGGGGGAGTGCAACATCACACAATGTTACATTGTCCCTTCCAATTGCACCCAGAAATAATACTGTGATGCTCTAGGAATTCCCTGATCTCTATGGTAAAAACTTAGAGATCTGAGGAATTCCTAGAATGTTATGACATTGCTTTCCACCCCCATTTTTGCTGCTGCTGGAATGGCTGGAGCCAGGGACAGAAGATTGCCACAGTGGGCAATCAGGTAATCCTACTGATTATTCATTATTTATTCCCCATCTTTCTGCCCTCATCAGGGCCAGCAAGATATCTGACTGTTAAAACAAGCATTATAAAAGCATATCATAGAAACAATTAAAACCAGAACTAAAATACATATATAAAAGCACAGGAAACAGCGATTAAAACAAAATTACATTACACATTTTTAACAATTGTGTCCCTTGTCCTCATAGTCTTTCCCTCCCCATTCAACTATGTTCAGAAGTGCAAAAGGCACTGTGTTTTGATGGTACCCACATTAATTATAAACAGCAGGCTTTTTATTTGGGGTGCTAGCCCATCAGCTTTATGACACAGTGGAGATTTGAAGTCAGGTCTCCAAGAACCTAGTATGATACTCTGGCATAATATAAATTATATAACTTGTAAATCATTTAAATTATAGTCATAAAACAGCAGAAAGCATAATCTAATTACAAAATTTAAAAGCATCAATAAAACAAAAAGTAAAATTCCTGTGAAGAAAAAAAGAGTCAAAGAGAAGCAATAAATAGTCAATAAAAGCAGCAATAAAACATAATTTTTAATAAAACAGAGTAACAAAGCAGTCAGCCCATACAAAGGATTTCAAAACAGAAAAAGAAACTTCTGACCTGAGGACCACTTTATGAGTTGTGCTTTTTATTGGGATATTGGGTTAATATAGCAGAGTTTTGCCCAGTCATAGAAGTGTGATACTCAGTGCAGTAAATAACTCTCCCAAGAAGTATACTGCAGAAAAAAAAATACATTTATTCAGGTAGATCCAGTTCACATTCAGGTTGCAGTCAAAGGAAGAGAAAGAAGCCTAATCTAAAGAGTACTTTCCCTATCACAAATTGCCAGCTTGTCCTGCATTATGTGTGTGGGAGTATGAGGGCATTGTATCTACAGGAGAGACCTACAGAGTAGGCTTGCCAAGGCCCCCCGGGGGGCAGGGAAACCCCCGCCCCAGAGGCCCGTTCCCCGCCGCCGGCAGATCGGGCCCCGGGGGGAACCCCACCCTGGCGTGCACGTCATGCGGAAGTGACGTGACAATGCTGGGCACGCTGGGGGCAGGGCCACAGTCATCCGAGGGAAAACTCTATGGTTTTCCCTTGGATGGTCGTGGCCCTCCCCCCAGCGTGCCTGGCGGCGTCACGTCACTTCCGAGTGATGTGCGTGCAGCACGCGCGCACAAAGCGCATGCGCACGCACTCCCGTAGCAAGCCGGGAGTCCCCCGCTCCGAATACAGATAACACTTGGCAACCCTACTGCAGAGACATATGTCTGCATGGAAGGCCATGTGCAAAGAGAGAGAGGACAAAGTGGGAGGAGGGGTGAGAGGGCAGCTCCCAGGTTAAGACAAAGAGAGGTGTCCTGTTCAAGGAGATAACATCTGCACATGTTTAGAGTGATGTAGCACACACACATCCCTGTGTCCAGGCATGCTGAGTCACTCACTCCAACACTTTTATGGCTTGTTTTAATATTGATAAATTATTTATGAGTTTGTTGTATTTTTTACCAAGTGAGTTGCTTCAAGCAGGTCTCTGGAGAGGCAGGATATAAATTTTCTAAATAAATAAAATTAACCCCACATAATTACACCAATCAACAAATTCAAAAATATCAGGGTGTGTTTTTTCTCTACTAAGATAAGACAAGTCATTTTATAATCAGGAGTAATTATAACACCTCTTAGGTCACACAAGATGGGTACCTGAAAAAATCGGAGTGAAAAATAAGACCTAGAGAAAAGAACCATATCACTTGACTCTGACAGAAATGGAGGAGACGAGAAGATGCTGAGCCGCTGATCACTAAAAGAAACCCAATAACAACTGCAGAGCCTGGTTTGTGAACTAAGTTATGTAAATTGAAGAATGCCCTTACTGTCAGCAGGTATATTATTTCGAAGAAGACAGACAACTGTGTTAATCTCCCTCCTGCTTAATCCCCGTCTCTTCACAAATCATCATGTCGACAATTTAAACAGATTTAGATGTGACTGAAATCAAGAACAGGAGATCGTCTCAGGATGCTAGAGGTTGATGCAGGCCTCCAAGAGGCAATTTTGTTTGGGGGGGGGGGGAGTGTGTGTGTGTGAGTGTAAATCTAACAAATCTAACAAAGCAGCCCTCTGGCCCAGCCCTGAGGATCAAATCCAATTCTACCAAGATACACATTAAGCCCTGTCGATCATGGCTTTGCCCTTGAAAAAGATGAATAATGATGAGCTTCACCTCATTCTGCCTGTCCCTGGAGAGAAAGGAGAAAGTTAGCTTTAAAAAGAGAGAGAGTGAAGAACTTGCTTGGAATGAATGTGTTTATTGTCTCTGTCTTTAAATTTTGGAGCAATTGTTAATCTTTTTAAAGTACCATCTGCCCTTTAAGTAACAAGAAATTACTTAAATAACGGAAGCTAGGAACTACCTGGGGAACTGGGACTAAGCAAATGCACTGTGGCTTTTGTGTTAAGAATCCTGATGGAAGTATTATATTATGAAAAGGAGGTTTTAGATTTAAACTTGTCCTTTCTTTATGTCATAGTAAAAAGAATCCAACTCTTCCACATTTCCTCCAAGCCTAAGAAAAATGTACCTGGAGACAAGACCCATTAATTTCAATAGAACTGATTTCTAAGTCAGTGGACTTAGAGAAATGTTGGTCAAAAAGTGGGATGGGGGAAGGCTGTCGTTTTGGAACTCCAGCATGAAACTACAAGTTTATTTGTCCCCCCCCCCCCCAATAAATATCTGTTGTTCTCCAGTTGAACACACATGAAGCTGCCTTATACTCAATCAGACCTTTGGTCCTTCAAAGTCAGTGTTGTTTACTCAGACTGGCAGTGGCTCTCCAGCATCTCAGGTGGAGGTCTTTCACATCACCTACTGCCCAAATCCTTTTAACTGAAGATGCCAGGAATTGAACCTGGGACTCTCTGCATGGAAAACAGAGTCTCTTCCACTGAGCCACAACCCCTCCCCGGTTAGTGGCAAAAGGGAAAGTATTTCTAGGGAATAATCAATGGATGGGAAAGAGAATGCTTCATCCTACCCCTAAATTCCAGTTCGCCCCTGCAGCTCCTCTTTCCACTCCTTCAAATAATGATCCATTAACTTTTGGAATTCATTACCACAGAATAAAGACATGGCTATTAAGTCCATTGATATTCATTTATCATGATTACTAAATTCTGCCTTCATGTTCAGAGGCAAAATACCATTGCATTACACAGGGCAACACTACTGGGAAGCTTTGGCATCTGTGCTATGCTTGCAGACCGTCTAAGGGCAAGGCCATTGCGTGATACAGGCTACTGGACTACTGGATCATGGATTGTTGGCCTCAGGATTCATCATCAGAGGTGGTTCACTGGAGGTGAAAAGGCAGATGCCGAAGACACTCAAGGGGAAAGGGAACCTGACCCACTTATTGAAGGGCACTGTGAGGTACAGCAGCACTGAAGGAATGAGGCTTGACAACATAAACAGCTGCTTGGTAGCTAGCAGTAGCAGTGTGTGGGCTATTAACAGCCCATACCAGGTACTGATAATCATGCAACTGTATAGCACTAAAATAGCAGCCTTCATACCTTCATCACCATCTCATGACACGTGTTGGATCTCCCACCAGATCACCACTCAGTGGTGGCTTCCTTTTGACCTCCAGTGAATCACCTCATGAGCCACAGCTGCTAAAAACCTTGCCGGCTCACTTCCAGCTCTCCCTAGCATCCCTGCATCAGGGTTAAAAGGAAGCTGGACCACAGTTTTTACTTCATAATGTGTTGCTCTTCTCATATTTCCTTTTCTGGGCAAACGCTCACTGTTATCAGCCCTAGAACAAAGTCGTCGACCCATCCTAGGGCGCCGGGAGTAACATCTGAAGCCCGCCCGAATATACTAACAGAACGCGCTGCCTGGGTGCTGGTAGGCAGTCCCTCCCCCCATACAAATTGTGACCCTAGGTAGGAATTAAAATGTATATGTAAACCGCTCAGAGACCCTTCGGGGTCAAGAGCAGTATATAAATCTAAAGTAAATAATAATAATAAAAAAACGTAACCGTGATGACCCGGCAGACAAACAGTGAAACAAAAAGGGTTTATTATTACAGTACTGGGCAGGGGAAAGACAAGACAAGACAAGGTGCTTTAACATACATAACAGGGCCCCCTGCCACACGGCAGGGAAAACACAGGGGAAAATGCGGCTTTTAAAAGCCGCACCAAAGTTTTTTTTTTTTTTTTTTTTTTAACAACAACAGCGCATGCCCAAGCATGCGCAGTACGCCCGGGGGTCGGGATGCACCGGCGCAAGGACGCGCCGGCCGATCCCACGGCCCGTGAGGCGCTCTACTCGAAAGAACCACCTAGGTAGGTGGTTCTTTTTTAGTGTGGGTTTTTGGTGGGAGGGATGGATCGGGGACGGGCAGGCAACGATTCCCAGATGTTGCCGTGGGATCGCGCCCATTTGCTCCGCCCCCGTTCCGTCCCGCTCCCGGCCCAAAACGCCTCGTATGATTACAGGGCCAGGTTTGAAAGGCCAAAAGAAACACAAAGTTAATGCAGCTACCGATTACTTCTTAACTGTTACTACTTCCAGGCCCACAGCCTGCCTTTTATACCAGGCTACGCTACCTACTCTCACTCTGTCCCAGTGAGGACTCTTTCTCTCCCCCAGTCCAGCCTGTCCCATCAGTGAGACCAGGCCGCAGAGAGACGACAGCAGTGAGGGATCTTTCTCTCCCCCAGACCAGCCTGTCCCCGCAGTAACCAGGCCGCAGAGAGAGATCCGAAAGAACTGAGGGATCTTTCTCTTCCCCGCACCAGCCTGTCCCCTCAGTGAGACCAGGCCGCAGAGAGAGACGAAAGAACACAGTCCCCTTCAGTTTAGCTCTCAGAGAAAGAACACCATTTTCCACAGTTAACAGCTGAAGACAGACTCTCCTCACAGAATCTCTGTACTCTGATTGGCTATAACCCTCTCCAAGCATTATGGGGATTGTAGGCTGTCTGCTTTCTACTGTTCACAGGTCTCTCCCAGTCTTGCACAGATCTCCAGAGGCCTACACTGATCATGACAAGGCATCTTTTCTATTTTTGGGAAGTAAACTGAGAGTCACCATTCGTTTCCTCTCAGGCATGGAGGTAACTTAACAGCAAAACATTCCATTATTATCATTTTATCAGCCCTGCCTCACTTAGAGATCCTATGTATGTTTTGGATGAGAGATATGCTCTTTCACTGAAAACTGCCAGAGTGTCTGTATTTATATTCTCAAGAGAGGAAATCTATTATTTCATGGATTACTACTACTGAAACACTTATCTGATCAAATTAGCATTTGTGATGTTAAATCTAGAACAGCCAACAACCATCTTTATAATAATCTTAATTATAAAGTGACTTATCATTACAGAGGTGGTCTGCTGGGCCACAATTTGCAGCTCAGTGTCTTAAAAGAAACTCATCAGAAGATTAATTAGCTGTTTGTTAGCTACCTTGAAGATGAAAGGTGCTAATGACAGTATTGTGAACATTTCCAGATCACAGTTTAAAAGTTGGGGGGTTACCTTCTTGATTGCTCCTTCTCCACCTAAAAGACATTTCTTTTCATACTTTGGCCCAAAGAAGCCATAAAATATATCCTGAAATAATTTCAGCTCTCTTAGGAAAATTCTATAGTTTCACCTCTTTGGGATCAAGTTACTTTAAGACATGTCTTCTGGAATGAAGAAGGATGAAAAAAAGACTCTTAATAATGGATTTTTTAAACATGTAATCTATAACTCTGCCTATGCACATGGAATGGCTGGCTTTCTCAGAGTCCTTTGGGTGGGGGAAGCATACCTCTGGTTCACACTCTGAGATAAAATTGCAATAGATGAAATTGGACCACCAGCCAATTTATAAGGGCTAGGTGTTGTTGGAAGAGATACGTAATGCTTCCTCCTCCTTGCAGATTTACAGATTTGAAGTTAGCTTTTTGGCTTAACATAGGCCATTCTGCACTAAAACCGAATTCAACCTTCTTTTTATTCCAAGATTTGTCCCCATTCGGCATTACATTACCTCCCTTCAGTGATCAACTCGGTTTCAGCCTGCTGCTGCCCTGGGTTATTTGGATGCCATTTTGCTGTGGACTTAAACTGCCTTGACTCAAACACTGAGAAAATCCACAGTGGCAGGCAAATGCAGAAAGGACCATAGTGTTGGTCCTTCTTTTATTGTCATGTTTAGTAGCTCCTGGCTGTGGTGGGTCCATTATTTGGAGGGAGAAAGGAAGGGTACAAATATTTTAAATCATAAGGCATTTGTCTGTTCATATGACTCAAACTTCTCAGTTAGCCAGCTTAATTAGTTTAATCTTGTTAATTATTGTCTTGTTACAGAGACTATATGAAAGGCCATTTTTCCCCTTTCATCTTTTGCCATCAGATGTTCTTATCCAATGTTCAGTGTAAGTCAAAAACTACAAATAGGCATTGGGATGGATTTTGTGGAATTAAACCTTACAGGTATATTGCTATTATTAGCATTATTTCCCAATCCCATAGGCCAGCTGTATACTTTCAAGAAAGTGAAACTGTATGGCATCTGAAATACAATTTGTTATGCCTGTGGCTTCTGTTGCTCAATTCTGTAAAATCAAATGTCTTGCTAGAAATTCTGATTTTAATTTTGGGCAATGTACTGAATCTGTATATGGATTTCTACAGGAAGGCCCTGGGGCATTGTGTAAGTGGTTCTTTCCTTTTTTGCTCCTATTTATAAGCTCCTGGGTTATATTGAGTCAGACCAGCAGTCCATGTAGCCGAGAACTCTACCCTGGCTAGCAGAAGTTATCTCAAGCAGATATCTTTCACAGCCCTGCTACCTGAGAGTCATTTTATATGTATGCATAAAATATCTTTCACACATACTTGAATAACACAGTTTTGAGTTTGAGAAACATGCCTTTCCAAATATGCATGAATCACATTATATCCCATGGAGACAGGTAGGCAGGGAATATGAATTATGTTTATTTTTTTGTTTTATTTCATTTGTACTCTATTTTCTCCCCAATGGGGACCCAAAGTGACTTCTACAACAACCCTGTGAGGCACAGTAGGCTGAGAGAGACTGTGTGTTCCAAGATCATACAGCAGGATTTTATGGCAGAGTGAAGATTCGAACCTGGGTCTCCTAGTTCCTAGTCTAACCACTACACTATACTGACTTATGGATGTTGTGTGATTCTCAGGGAATTATCTACCCTGAATGATCACAAGATACAGGTGCCTTCTTCCACTCAATTCTGCTCAGTGATTTGTTTCCTCAATGTCTCAAAGAGTTCATTTAGCTAGGCTTCCATGGGGGCTGTAACGATATGAGCTTATGTT
>NW_015176024.1:383853-424240 GCF_001447785.1 Gekko japonicus | reverse complement strand
CTTAATTTAAAACTATCTTCAAAAACATGATATGATCAAAAAAGGTATTTCCCTAGGTATGCTAGGGAAAATATGCCCCTGTTTGGAAGAACAAGGTCCCCCCCCCTTATTGAACATACTTAAAGCCTGATTGATTTATGCAAAGATTATTACAGGCTACCTGCATTAAAAAAATTAACATTTTTCAAAGTGCTAGCATACGCAGAAACCAATAGGTGGCAACATTGAATAGTGTTTTGTAAGAAAAAAGCCTTTCCTTCTACAGTTGCCCTTAATTAAGCTTTCATATATTTATATGCATTATCTCTCCCTTTTATTTTCAACAACCTTGAATACATATGTGTGAAATTATTTGCAAATTCCTTTAAGAGGAGAAGGCACAATGACTGTATACAAGCCAAACACCTGCATTTTCTATTTAAAGGTAGATTTAAGTATTACCAACTGTAGGTTTCTTGTTTAGACTTTACATTGATAGATCCATTTAACTCTAACTCCAAATCTGTTTACTCTTTCAAGTGGAAACTTGGTTGCACACTCAGTCATTTCACCTGTATTTAGAGAGGGCTTTTGTTTTTCGAACGTGATGCATTTATCAAGTAATAAGACATGACGTTATATGTATTGTGCTCGATTTCTGCACATTCTGAGTGCAATACAGAGTGTCAGCTTGTAGCATAGGTAGTGTAATGAAGGATAGTCTAAAATCCACAGAAGAGTACCATTGGGGGAATTTTGTGCCAACCAGTGGAACATTTTTTAAAATGAATTGTTAGTTCAAATCTAGATAGATTAGGTCTGCAGAAAGTGTCACCTACCCGATTGCAGCCCCCCCATATGTATTATAGTTTCTGCTTTTCTATGTTTGCAGTTAGCAAAAAAAAAAAAAAGTTAATTATAACTCCAATGGGCTGCTGGTGGACAATATTTGAATAAATTGATTTCACTTATAGGTAGACACACCTACCCAGGTCTTTTATACTGTCACTTCCAAACTATAAAGGGCTCTCCTTGTTATATGTGGTGCTGCCATTTGTTCTGCAGGTTGCTCTGCCTTTTGCCACCCCTGCTTAGTCAAGAGGGGGGTTTGCACCACCTTGCGCCTCCTCCTGCCTGTGACTTTCCTGGAGATTTTGGAATATAGCTTGGGGAGTGCAGGAACCTCAGTGGGGTACAATGCCATAGAGCAGGGGTGTTGATCTCATATGTTATGATCTGACAGAAATGAGACCTTGTTGGGCTGGGCCATATGTGTCATAAAATGTAATGCCAGGTAGCGAAGATATAAACTTTATAAAGGACACAGACAAACACAAAGTTTTTTTTTAAAAAAACCTTTCAAATAAAACACGCTTTAAACACTAGCATGTTTGCAATATTTTGTCTATTTAACAGTCTCTGATAATTTACACCTCTGTTCTGAATTATTGCATCAAAAGGTCTGTGCTGTAGCAATCTTGAATATGCTGTTCAGGTGTGTATCTGTAAGCTTCAAGCCTACTCTTGATTTATTGACATTCATTACAGAAACCTCATGCTCAGTGTTCCTAGCCTAGGACCCAGGGGGAAACATGAAATGGCTGGGCATTTGAACCTTTTGTACATAAGTTGCTTCATGTGCTGGTAAAGAACGCGAGAAGGCATCCTAACACAGACTGAGGGCCATGTGTTTGTCTACAAAACTATACTCTTTCCCCAGAGAAATAACTACAACTTCATACAAAGGGAATGTGCTGGGTGAACTTGGTCTGGGGACACACTCCCAGTCTAATCCACTTCACTGCCTTGTTGTTATTCCTCTTCTAAAATAGTTCACATTGCTTTCATATTGAGAAACACTGGATCATGAGGGCATGAATACAGTGAAAAGGGGAGGGAACCCAGTTGCACCCAGGAGAGCCCTGGCATAAAAAGCCCAACAAAACACACATACACTGTAGTAAGGCACACAAAAGCTCATTCCTTGAACAAAACTTTGTTGGTCTTAATTTCTCTCAGAAAGCTCAGAAAGAAGGTGAGCTTGGGGAAAAACACAATAGACCAGCAGGATTCTGGCAGCCACCCATCGGGATGTGATTACTGTGTAAATAGCGTATTGCTGGGAGTGGGTGTGTTTGGGGTGTGCCGTTTGACGGGATTATTAGCAGGACTTTGGCATTGTAGGTCCCCTGCATTGTTTCAGTATTTGGACATAATTTATAAAGCCTATACTGGCTTTTGTGGCCTGGCATGGATGCAACATGATGAGGAGTTCTGGATGCGGGCAGGCATGAATCCCATGCTTCCATGGAATAGAATTCATTCTCATCTTTGGCTCCAGATTATGTCCATGCCGATCTAACTTCGGTTGAACGCTCACATAGTGCAGTGTTTGCAAGGAGCTATTGCTTCCCGTGGTGCCACGGGGCAGGTGGTTCAACCCTGCTTGCTCTGTTGGGAGTTTGGGTCCAGGGGGTCTGCAATAGGAACATAAGAACATAAGAGACACCAATGTTGGATCAGGCCAAAGGCCCATCCAGTCCAACACTCTGTGTCACACAGTGGCCAGAAATACCAGTGCCATCAGGAGGTCCACCAGTGGGGCCAGGACATTAGAACCCCTCCCACTGTTGACCCCCCCCCAAGCACCAAGAAGACAGAGCATCACTTGCCCCAGAGCCCCTATCTATACCTTGTGGCTAATAGCCACTGATGGACCTCTGCTCCATATGCTTATCTAATTCCCTTTTGAAGCCATCCATGCTTGTAGGTGCCACCACCTCCTGTGGCAGTGAATTCCATGTGTTAATCACTCTTTGGGTGAAGAATGACCGAGTTTATTTGTTAGAGGGTTTCAGTGTTGGTTTTCATATACCTTTTCAAGGAATTAGGGCCCCGTTTACGGCCTCTAATATTAAATCAGTTAAGGGCATGGAGTCGGTGGTGAAGAAAAAGATTGACAATGAATTGGAGGAGGGCTGTGTTTTGGGCCCATTTTCTTCGCCACCGCTTCCTAATTTGAGAGTTTCACCTCTGGGGATTGTGCCTAAAAAGGCAGCTGGTGAATTTTGCTTAATTCACCACCTTTCATATCCACGAGGTGAATCAGTTAATGATGCCATTCCGGATTATCTGTGCACGGTGAGGTACACCTCCTTTGACCAAGCAGTTCGTGTTGTAAGGTGCAGTGGTTGAGGGGCGGAGTTGGTGAAGTGTGATAGTAAATCTGCATTTTGCCTCCTCTCCATGCATCCAGATGATTTTGAGCTGTTGGGTTTCTCTTTTGATGGCCTGTTCTTCATGGATATGGCTTTGCCCATGGGATGTTCTGTGTCATGCGCCGAATTTGAGTGCTTCAGTTCATTCCTGGAATGGGCCCTGCGTGCTAAAACGGGCCTTCAGGATGTTGCACATTACTTAGATGATTTCCTTTTTGTGGGTCCTTGAGGAACAGGTAGATGCGTTCAGCTCCTTGAAGGGTTTCAGAATTTAGCCCTGGAGCCAGGGGTTCCTCCAGCCCATGGAAAGACTGAAGGCCCAGTGCAGAGGCTAGTTTTTCTGGGAGTGGAACTAGATACAGTGGCCCAGACATCCCAACTGCCTATGGAAAAAAGCACGGACCTTTGGGACCACATTTGGGCATTTCTTACACAAAGGAAGGCCACCTTAAGCGAAATCCGGCAGCTGGTGGGGCATCTTAACTTTGCATGCAAAGTGGTTGCCCCCGGCCGGGCCTTTTTGCTCAGGCTATGTGAAGCCATGGCAGGGTTTCGCCTGCCACACCACAGAGTGCATATTAACTGCGCAATGAGGGCTGACCTCCTTTAATGGAGTCTCTTTTTAGCGGGAGGACTTAAAGCTAGAGGCTGAGCTGCAGGTCATGTCAGATGCCGCTGGGTCCCAGGGCTTTGGGGTTTATTTCTGCGGACATTGGTGTGTTGAGGACTGGCTCGGGGACTGGATTTCTGCCGGGTTTACTAGGGACCTGACATATTTGGAGTTTTTCCCCATTCTAGTGGCGGTTTGGCTGTGGGAGAATGAGTTGGCGGATCACACGGTGCACTTCTAGTGTGATAATTTGGCGGTGGTCCACGTCATCAATTCCTTCACATCTAAATCACCCAAGGTGATGTGCTTGGTTCGTGCATTTACGCTGCGATGCCTGTGGCTCAACACACTGTTTTTGGCTAGGCATGTGCCGGGGGTGGATAATGGGGTAGCTGATGCTTTCTCTCACAAACAGATGGTGAGGTTTCGTCAGCTTGCTCCAGACACCGATCTTCAGCCGGCAAGGATGCCCCTGGAGCTATGGCAGGTTGGAGGACCGAGGCTTGCAGGGCAATAGGCCTCGCCGGGTGTTGTGTCCACTGACCGCCACCGGAGGTCAGCGCATATACCCGAGCTTCAGTCTGGGAAGACAATGGGGACTAGGATCCTAGTCCCTCCACTGGGGAACCAATGGGAGCCATGGCGGGAGATTCAAACCCACCAATGGTGACCAAGGGGTGGTCCCCAGGTGTGTATATAGTTGGCCTGCCGGCCGTTTGTCTTTGTCTTGTTGTGTGCCTAATAAAGCGTGCTATGCACCACGTCGTTGTCTGTCGTCGATCCATGCGGCTCCCACTACACAATAGAGGGTATGAACGGTCAGTTCACCAATTCAAAGAATTTAGGAAACAAGAGGGTTATCCCATGGTCTGGCCCATTATGGTGGAGAAGCTGATCCATTATTCTGTTTCCTTGAAGGAGGCAGGTTTGGCTGTTAGCTCCATACGGGGATGTCTTTCTGCCCTTGCATTTGCTAGCAAGGCTCTAGATTTTTTGGAGGTCACTGGTGACTTTCGTATTCGAAAGATGTTAGAGGATTGGACAAGGGAAAAGGGGGCTTTGAAGGACCAGAGGCGTCCTATTTCACTGGCAGTGCTCAAAGGGTTGCAAGCAACCTGGTCCAGCATTTGCAATTCCAGTTATGAGGCCTGCCTTTTCCATGCGGCTTCACTGCTGGCATTCTTTTGAGTGCTCAGAGTAAGTGAATTGGTAGCGCTGTCCAAGACTGACCAGTCGGGCAGGGCATTGCACAATTGGGAGCTCCAATTTGCAGGGAAGGAGGCGCACATCACTATTGGGGGCTCCAAAACTGACCAGCGACATAAAGGGTCGGTGGTTAAGTTGGGTGTCTGTTCCAACTCTGAGCTATGCTCTGTATTGCCTTTGTCTCAATACAGAGCTTTAAGGCCACAAGTGGATACCTCTTTCTCCACACTGACAAAGCACCAGTTTTGGGCTCTTACGGCCCAGGCTTTGGGATTGTTGGGCCTTTCTGGAGGGAAGTTTGGCACTCACTCATTCAGAATAGGTGCACCATCCACGGCGGCAGCTTTCTGCTGACATTCAGCAGGTGGGCAGGTGGTGATCAGCTGCTTATAAATGTTATGTGCGCCCTCTTGCTGTATTATGAGTTGCTTTTTGCAATGTGGGGTTCCGGATTTCACTGTTGTTTCTTCTTAGGTGCTGTGTTTTGTGGCAGGAGATGGATTCTCATCTCCGGACACAGGTAGTCTTTTGGCCGGCTCATCGAGCTAATCTATCAGCCATTGGTTCGCAGCTTGGCCTCAGCCAGTGGGCTATTGTGGAGTGGAGGGGGCACTGGGGCCTACGCTGGCCGGGCCTCCTCCCTCTTCTGTTCAGAGACAGTTCTGCCTTGCCGCCACAGGTTTTGGTCATTCACCTGGGAGGTAACGACTTGGGATTCCTGAAGAGGAAGGCCCTAGTGTTGCAAGCCAGGGATGACCTGAAGTTCATTCAGCGCCAATGGCCAGACACTGTAATTGTGTGGTCGGCCATGATTCCACACCTCATATGGTGTAGCACTTGGGATCCCAAGGAGATCAAGAGAGCTTGGCGTAAGGCCAATGGGGAGCTCCGAAATATTTTAAAGGCTGGGTTGGGCCACTACTTGCCTCACCCCCAGATTCGGCTTGATTGTCCGGACATGTACAGGGGTGATGGCGGTCACCTTTCCGAGAAGGGAAACAACGTTTTCCTTCAGGATTTGCGGCAAGGGCTTAGGTTAGTTCTAGATATTCGAGTGGGCACAGGGGCCTAAGCAGAGGTTTGGCCCTTGTGGTGGCAGAATTAGGTTTAGATAAAAGTTCATGTGGCTATGTAAGCACCAATTAATAACCCTGTTTGGGGGGGTATAGGGGTCTGTGGGATCAACCCTGCGGCCGTGCAGCCAGGGATGAGGCCTGGAGACTGCCTTTGGGGATGGCCACGATGGCGCCTCTGCGCTGGCCGTGCGGTGGTGTTGGAGGGCTCCTCAAGGCACATCCCAAACATTGGGCTCAGCTAGGTTTGCAAGCAACTTACAGTTGGCTCCAACTCGGGGCCTTGGTGTCTTGCCTGTTAAATGGAAAGGATGGGGTCAAAGTGACACCAGGCCTTGACCGTGCCACTGATTATGTTTGCCCTTGCTGTTACTTTCAATATTTTAAATAAAGTGGCCTTAGTTTCATCCAACCTTGGTTGTCTGACTCTTTCTTCCATCTGGGGGGGCAAAGAAACCAGCATGTTTTTTTTAAAAAAGGGGGTTAGGCATGAGTTAATCTGAATAGAATTGCTAAGGATCGTCATTCTGCAAACGACAGAAGGTCCTCAGAGTGTCACTTATGCTTCTTGTATGGGTCTGCTAAGTACCACTTATGCTTCTTGTACAGTATGTGCATTGACACATGCATGACTCATACCTTCTTGCTCAGTATACGGTTCATGAAGACTATCCCTCAAAATCACTATTCTGAACCCCAGAATTTCTGTCAGGCTTATTTAACTTGGCTCTGAACAGCAATCTCATATTGGTAGGATATCAAAGAGAAGCCTTAAAGAAGATTAGAGAGATAATCCTTCCATGCTGGGAGTTGTATTTCTCCAATTAAGTGTCCATTGCAAGCAATGAAGAGTCTGGCAAAGCTGACAGGGAAGGAAGATATCACTGAAGCTCTGACTCTTGAGTGCCTTTCTAGAGTCAGTTTAAATTATCAGTTAATAGATAGCTATTACACACACTTCTCTCCATCAGTGAAAATGTATGATGTATATTATATCAGCATCAGTCGTTAATGAAGTTTCATTAACACAGACAGCGCCATATTAATTGGAGCTGCATATTTAATTTTTTTCGCAGGGAGAACCAAGGGGAAACTTATCCTGAAAAAAACCCTGACCTTTTCATCCAGGTTTAAACAGAATGAATACATTTTGAAACACATAAAGGAATTCCACAGGCAAAGCTCTAAACCTTCATGAGGAATATAAAAGCTGCACCACAGTGTTTGATAAAAGTAAAGTTTTTGCCTCACTCCCATCTGCAAGGGCAGATGGAGGGGTTTCTCATAGTTAAAAATGACTGCCACCAGTTGTGCTTTTCACCACAGACGGCAGCCATATGTGTAGGATTCCAGCACAATTGATGCAGTCGTGAGTGTGTATGTAGGGAGGAAAAGGAAAGGTGACACAGTAATTTCTTTACATAAAAGTGTCCTTTTCCTTAAAAAAAGAGTGCCATTGACATGTGGCTCAAACTGACCCTAAAACCTTGAGAGGAGTGCTAGACGAAAGATAGTGGGGACCCTGGCTGAGACAGTCACAGTTTGGTGCAGTGGTTGTGGTTAAGAGCAGCAGACCCTAACATGGAGAACTGGGTTTGATGCCCCACTTCTGCACATGCAGCCAGCTGGGTGACCTTGGGTCAGTCACAAGTTCTCTCAGAGCTGTTCTCTCAAGAGCAGTTCTCTCAGAGCTCTTTCAGCCCCACCTACTTCACAGGGTGTCTGTTGTGGGGAGAGGAAAGGAAGATTTTGTATATGAACTATTTGCATCTTGAGCTATCTTACTGTCTGGGGAGGAGCCATGGATCAGTCATAGAACATCTTTTTGGCATGCAGAAGATCTCAGGTTTAATCCCCAGTATCACCATGTTACCCAGAGAATGGGAAATTAGTTCTGGAAAGGGTTCCAGAACGGAATAATGCAGGACCTCCATCTGTGAAACCAGAGTGGATCTTGGTACGGGTAACTCACAATAAATTTATGAAGAAAGAGAGTGAGTGATTGTAAACACAAACAAATACCTTCATTGCATACAAAATAAAATAAATGAAGTAAAAATGTAAAGAACCTACACTAAGTTCCTGAGAACTAATTTCCTAGGTAGCCACACACACACACAGAAACACCAGCAAGAGGATGCATTTATAAAAAGGAAAAGGGAGGAAACTGGGAAATTTCAGGGAAGGGACATACAACCTGAAATCCTGGGCTTGAGGTCTGGAGAGGAGCCTGCAACACAGTTGCAAGGGTGTTCAGGTATTGGGAAACCTGGCACACTTTCCTATGACCTGGGGTGGTCTTTTTATGGTGAAGAGTCCCATAGCTGGACACGGGAATCTACTTTCCCAGGAACATGATCGGTCCAAGATAAAAAGTTTGAATCTCACTGGCTGATATAAAGTTAACTGCTGTCAAAATTTGGTGGGGAAAAGTGGGGAAAATACCTTGATTAGGTTATTGAGCCAAATTTGCATGGGTACAAAGAGCCAGGGTGATGCAACTTTATTAACATACTTTAATTAGGTTGAAATGAGCCAGATCTGCATTGACATAGAAGTTTGAGTGAGTTAAGATAGCTCCTGAAACAGGATGGAGCATAAATTAATGACTTGAGTGCCCTTCTTGATTGAGTAATAAAAAAAAAAAAAAAAGGAGGAACCAGGGCTTGGTTAATGAAATGGCAATTTTGATGGGCTGGGCAGATACCTCTGGGATATGCCAGGATATTCCAGTTTTGCAAAGTCTTTTGTTATTGAGAATGAAGTGAAGAGATTGCACTTAATCAGTTTGTGCCAGCACACCCTTTCCTCTCCTGTCCGTGGGAATTTCCAATGTCATGGCTGTACCCAGGTGCCTTTATGAGAATCCCTAGGTTTCAAGTCCCCTTGGCACTTAGGCTGTAAAAGGGGGTGCCTGTTAAAGCAGCTATGTCCAAAATAAGATGGGGACCCCACTAACCAAGGGGGTCTCAGCTGGAGTAGTGGCCAGGGTCCTCACATCCCGCTAAAAGGACCAATAGGTGATGTCAAGAATCTCTGCTTGAGGCCCTGGATGCCACTCTGAGTAGACAAAACTGACCTTGATGGACCAATGGCCTGATTCAGTATAATGGAGCTTCATGTCTAGGTGTGTAAGTTTAGCAAAATTACTTGATCCCTATTTAGCTGATTTGCTAGCAAAATATCTAGATTTACATCTCATTATTAGATGTAACTAGATCCATAGATGTAACTAAACTTACATCCTATCTGTATATTGGCAAGAGTATAGGGCCACAGGATTCTCTTCTAGGCTTGTCTATTCATGGTAACATGGGAGCTAGCAGAGGGTATTTGTAGGGATTTGGAAATATCATTAGCTGGGATGTTGTGTGTGTGTGTTTGTTTGTTTGTTTGTATGGAGGGTTCTTGATCTTGACCAGAGCTGGATTTATGTAGAAACTAAGTAAACAACAGTTTAGGGCTTCAGATTATAAGTGGACTCTACATACAATAACTCCCCTAAAAATTACTAAATTGTCAATTTTGGGTCATTTTGGGTCTCTTAAACTTCAGCATGTCTTATTCTGGCCCTGTTCTTGGCTGTCCTTGACACCCAAAATAGCCCTCCACTTGTCTTTTAAACTTTTAAAGAAACAGTTTCCAAAGGACTGTGAGGAAAAACAGCCCTCTCCTGATTCTACATTTCCATTAACCATCGGTTTGCCCCTGTAACGGATAGTGTACCCTCAAGAGAAGAACTATGTGGAAGTCAATATAAAACCCTGTGTAAAAAAAATACTTTATTTATGATGGGGATGGTAGGAAGGTACTCTGATTAAGAGAGATAGACAAGTAGATATGTGCTTAATGTTAATCCCATTTTGCATTGACTAAATACTTTCCAGTCATGAAGTGATCAGTACACTATGCAATATGTTGGTGAGCAACTCAGAATAGGGGGTTGGCTAGTTGGACCCTAACTAGGTTTCACAACAGCAGGCGCTCTTGGTAATAGTATAGGTTTGATGGTGAGCACTCTGAGGCATATGAAGAGTGGTTTATGAAAAGCAACCCCTTGTGAATGACCATCCTGAGGGGAAGAAAATTGTGAGAGGACTATTTTGGGACTGGCAGCAGACTGAACTCTAAGACCAACTGGTCATTCAGCCAGGCTCTTCTAGGTCCAGCACAACTTTAGGAGTACAGGCAATGACAGTGAGACATGGTATAACTGCTGAGCTTTCAGCCACAGCGGAATTGCCCAGATCCTATCCTAAGAAGAACATGAGATAAACGCTTGCTGAGAATAGGTGAGGGGAGCTGCTGAGTAGGAATTTGTTGCAGCAAATCAACCATTTATTAAAAGTTGTTCCCCAGTAATTTGACTCCTGTGAATCTGTGCCAAAAATAACTACCAGCCCTTGTTATGCCCTGTCCACAGCACACTTCTGCCAAGGAAGCACAAATCTCTTTGCTACTCTTTCTCAAACTTTCATTCTAGATTAGATTTGCTTTCCTTACACTTTACAATATCCCCAGTGTCCCTTTAGTTAGATGTACCATGAGCATTGTCACACAATTCTGTCTCAAACAAGGGGAGGCATAGTTCCCGCTTTATGCTGAGAGAGGACAAGTGTTGTCCTATAAAAAGGGACTAAAATATGAATGTTAAACTAAAAAAACCCAATTCATTTATTCAGACACCATCATGGCTTGGCTCCCCCCCCCTCCCAGATTTGTTAAATCAGGTCTTACAGATGAAAGACGTGCATCCAGGCAACATCTATTTCCATTTTATCCACTCTGGCCCCTTACATCTGGTGTTTTCTTTTTCTGATCTGTCTTGTCATTCAGGCAGAATGAGGATTTGAATCTTGTCCTCTCCATTAGTGATGAACTCTCACACATGCTGGCAACTCTCCAGTTTCACACGCATATCTGACTGCTGAAGTCTTTGCTGTCAATAAAAGTAAAGGGACATCTTTTTACCCCCTGATAAATATAGGAGTTAATTTAGCAAGGAGGTTCTGGAAGAAGGATAAAGTGTAGTAGTATGGCATTAAGATACAGGACTGGCACAGAAGATTAAAGGATTACTTCTGTCTTGGAAACCTTTGAGAGAACGGAAGGCCTAGCAACCCTCTGCTCTCACCAGAGCAGTTTAGCTCTCCAGAACACTTTCCCTTTTTTGTTATTCTCCTTGAGATAATACATTTCTCTGAGTGATCACGTCCAGATGGATACTGATAACAAACCCACTGGCAATGCAGTTAGAATTAATTCTAGGAGCCGTCACAACACAACATTGGCTTCTACAGTTTCCAGACACTGCAATGTACTGTAGAATGTTACCTCTCATTCTTTTTCAATGTACTTTAGCATCTAGGCTTCTGTAACATCTAGTTGGGGCCAAAGTGGCCCAGAGGTTAAGATGCTGAGCTGCAGACTGGAGGGTCTGTAGTTCGGCAGTTCAAGACCGGAGTGCCACGTGACGGAGTGAGCTCCTCTCTCTGGCCCCCGCTCCTGCCAACCTAGCAGTTTGAAATGAGCACTGCCCCCTAGAGTCGGATTTGACTGGCTTTCGAGCAAGAGAAACCTTCACTTTAACATCTAGCTATCTTTCTGTATGTCTAGTGCCCTGATCAAGAATTAGCTTTGACAGAGCCTAGGCTGATAAAGAACTGGTGGGGTGGTGGGACAAATTCCATTGCCCCATAATGGCCTGCTTCCAAATCCCATTGAAACAGATACTCCTTATTGATCATTTTCTTTCATTTTGTGAGTTGGCAGTTAAGGAACTAGACAGTTGCGTTGAAGGGGGCAGGTAAACCTCAGGGACTATCCGTTGCTGAGACACAGTTGAGTGTCTATAACAGAATAAAATATGGATCCAGTGATCTGCAGATACAAGTTTATGGTTGTTTCCTGTGTTCCCCTCCTCTCAGGAATCCTTTCTCACCCAGGGTCATGGGATCAGCATGGGCTAATAGCGATGTAGATAGATTCAGGTGGGTAGCCATGCTGGTCTGAAGCAGCAGAACAAAGTTTGCATCCAATGGCACTTTTAAATCCAACAAAGTTTTATTTAAGGTGTAAGCTTTTGTGTGCAAGCACACGATTTGTCCGAGGAAGTGTGATTGCACATGAAAGGTTACACCTTAAATGTAA
Source organism: Gekko japonicus (assembly GCF_001447785.1). Taxonomy (NCBI): domain Eukaryota; kingdom Metazoa; phylum Chordata; class Lepidosauria; order Squamata; family Gekkonidae; genus Gekko; species Gekko japonicus. The sequence continues at coordinate 412,004 of NW_015176024.1, read as the reverse complement.
CTTTGTTGGTCTTAAAAGTGCCATTGGACTCAAAGTTTGTTCTAACAGCTACGTAGGTTAAAAGGAAGAGGGGGGCAAAACTGCTGTCTCCTCCCTCTTCTGTTGCTGGAGCTGAGATGAAGAAGAGCTAAAACAGAAAACCTCTGTTCATATTGTGAATAGAAGGGGGATATGTGCCAAGTTAATATTTCCCAAGCATCTATCAAAGTAGTCCAAGGTTGATTCCCCTCCTCCACACTCACAGATTATATGCATTGTGATCTGTATTGATCTGTATTAGAAGCCATTAGCTATGATGATCAAATAGAACCTCCATGTTCAGGGGCAGTATACTCTTGAAAGCCATTTTTTTTGGGGGGGGATTTTTTGAAGTGGCTGTTGCCTTTATTCCCTGCTGGTAGGATTCCCAGAAGCATCTGGCTGGGTACTGTGAGAAGTGGGGCTGTGACTTACCACAGATCCTGTTTGCAGCTCTGTGCTGGGGGGATGGTCAGCAGGGACTGCAGCCGGCTGTTACGGCCTGGCAAGAAGAAGGGCAGGCTTCAGGGGGTGAGGGGTGGGCAGCTGAAAGAATCTGGCTCTCCCCTTCCCTTGTGGGCCAATGGCAAGACCTGGGGTGTGTGGGAAGGGGTTGGGCCACCTGGGTCTTTCAAGTGCCCCAACTAGAGAAACTAATGTTGTGATACAGCAAGCCTTTTATTTTATTCTTATGACAAATACAGGTTACATGGTTATCCTACCTTCATTTTTAAAGAGGGTTATAAAGATATTATTCAGTGATTCCATTGTTTTCATTGCATGGTTTGGACCACTGGAAATCACTTGCATCTTTGTGTGTTTAGGGTTAGTAAAGGTAAAGGTAAAGGTTCCCTTGCTCGAAAGCCAGTCGAATCCGACTCTAGGGTTGCGGTGCTCATCTCCGTTTCAAAGCCGAAGAGCCAGCGCTGTCCGAAGATGTTTCCATGGTCATGTGGTCGGCATGACTAAACACCAAGGTGCACAGAACGCTGTTACCTTCCCACCGAAGTGGTACCTATTTATCTACTTGCAATTTCTTGCTTTCGAACTGTGCCTTTTATTTTATTCTTATGACAAATACAGGTTACATGGTTATCCTCTCTTGAGCCCCTTTAACTGCAGGGAGCCAGCACACTGGAAGAGCATGCGTGGGGCATCCCCAACGTGATGTCGTCACATTGGGGATGCCCCGCCCCCTCTGGGAATGCCCCCAAAGTCCCCCACTGTGGGTGAAGATTGCACTTGGCAACCCTACCACTTACTCAATTTGTGAACTTCAGAATCAGCTTTGGTTTGTATCATCCTGAGTAATATTGTGCCACCTGTAAACATGGCCACTACATTGCTTACCTCCAGCTCCAGATTACATGGCCAGTTCCAGGTTTTTGTAGGCCCTGGACAAGAGAGTATAACCAGGCCCCCTTTCCCGCTTTGAGTCCCTGTTAGGAAGAAAGACAGTACAAATACTACAAAATACAAGTAAATAGACAAATATCTCAAAAGAACCCTGAGAGAGATGTTAGAAAAATCTATAGTGATTTGGTCATTCCCAGGTGACTTGTGTCTCACCTGTATTGAATTGACAGTGCAGGTCAGTATTCTGGCTAAGTCTCTCAGCTGATTCTGCTTTTTCAAGTATTTTTATTTGTTTTGCACTGTATCTCATTCCAACATGTTCTGTGTAAATTATAACTTAAGTAGAATCTATTCTTTATTAATTCTGTCCCTTTTCCTTTAATCTTTCCTACCTAATGGACAATTATTATTCTGCTCACAGTAATAGAAAGCCAAGAAATTTCTTTTGTTATAGTATTTGTTTTTCGTCAGGGTCATGGGGAGGCCCAAATAGAGTTTTTTGTCATGGGGGCCATGGTGGCTCTCAGAAGGCCTGTTTTCAGCAAGTTCAGACCCCATTAGTATCTACTTAAAGTTGGAATTTTTGTGTCCCAATGTGCATCACCTTACACTTCACCAACACTGAACTGCATTTGCCACATTTTTACCCACTTACTAGGGTTGCCAAACCTCCCCCTGGTTTGGCAGGGGTCCCCCACTTTTTGGGGGCTTCTACCCGCCCCCGGCCAGCTGGCCACCAGGGGAAGCCTCGCCCCAAGCCCCAACACCCACCACCACCCCTCTCCCTTCTCTCTTGAGTCCCTTTAACTGCAGTGAGCCGGTGTTTCCACATGCCCTATCTCCACGGAGGTTGGGCGCATGGGGAAACACCGGCTCCCTGCAGTTAAAGGGGCCCCTTTAACTGCAGGGAGCTGGCACACTGGAAGAGCTTGTTTGGGACATCCCCAACCTGATGTCATCACATTGGGGATGCCCCATCCCCTCTCGGAATGCCCCCCAAAGTCCCCCACTGGGGGTGAAGATGGCACTTGGCAACCCTACCACTTACTCAATTTGTGAACTTCAGAATCAGCTTTGGTTTGTATCATCCTGAGTAATATTGTGCCACCTGTAAACATGGCCACTACATTGCTTACCTCCAGTTCCAGATTACACGGCCAGTTCCAGGTTTTTGTAGGCCCTGGACAAGAGAGTATAACCAGGCCCCCTTTCCCGCTTTGAGTCCCTGTTAGGAAGAAAGACAGTACAAATACTACAAAATACAAGTAAATAGACAAATATCTCAAAAGAACCCTGAGAGAGATGTTAGAAAAATCTATAGTGATTTGGTCAAGATTACACAGTGAGCCTAAATTAAGGCTGAGTAATGAGGCCAACCAGCAGCTCTTACTGGTTGGTGAGTGCCCACCTAAGCCTACCCTTGATGCTGTCCCTGTTAGATCATATATGAACAAATTAAAGGATTGCAGAACTATATGAAAATTATATGAAAGTGTCGAGAAAGTATATTCTGAGTGCTCTAGATATACATACCAATAAAAGCATCACACTGAATATGCTAAAATAATAATCATGGTATTCATTGTGGAAAACTTTTATCTATTGCTAATCTTTTCATGTATACACCTATGCATATCATTCTTTATTCTTAATTTTTCAATTGGTGGTGTTTAATAATGCATTTTATTAAACTGTTAATTGCAATCGTTACACAAGCCAACCCTTCACCCCTGTCCTCTATTTCTGAGAGTGTGCCTGCTGAATGTTCTCACTGTTCGTAACATTTTCTCTCTTGGATTTTCAACCACAGCGACAGTGGCAGACTGAAGATGAGCATTCCAGCATATCTTGTTAATAAATGTGATCATTTTGTAATTTCCAAGAAATAGGCTAGAGTCAAAGTGTATTATGAAGCATGTTTTGCAATGTTTTATGAAGTCCCAAAGATCAGGCTCAGAAAATACCATTTATTGCTGAAGTGGTAAGCAGAAAAACAGAAATTAGCTCACATCATACAGCTGGTCTGTGCCAAGGATAATACCCAAATTCTGTGGCCAGAATAAATCAGACAAATAGCATTGGCATTTACTCCTATTTTGCATAATATATTCTACTCCCCAAGTTCAGGTTTCAAAAGAATTTAAATTACTTGGCACAGTGGGAGAGAACACAATAAGTTAGGGTAAGTTATCATGAAAATGTAGAGTAGGAGGCAAAGACCCAGAGAATAACCATGGGGAACAGAACAGAAACTCAAAAGGAAAGGAACCTCTGCATCCTCTTGCTACTAGAAGCCAGTGTGGGTACAGAATGCTGGACTAGGGCCTGAGGGGGGTATTCTTGGGTCTTTCCCTCTCTCTCTCAGCCTAACCTACCAAGCAGATTTGGGAAAGAAAAAATGGGATAACGCTACCCATTTATATCATCCTGATTTAAATACTGAATGTGCAGGTTTTAGAGGTTATTATATTTTAAATCTAATTCAAATTCCAGTGCTGTAAGTTGTCTAATTTGTATATTATTTAAATTTAACTTTTAAATTGTAATGACCAATGGCTACACAATACATTTTACTACTACTTACTACATTTATATCATCCCAAGCTCCACGGAGAACGGGTGGGCTACAAATGTGAACAGATATGCATGAAGTCCCGCCTTGCTCAGTAACCTATCCATAAAACTGAAGAAACCAAAGGGCTGTCTTTTTTCTTTCTTTCTTGCCTACCTTTCTTTTAAGAAATAATAACTTCAGAATGACTTACAAACTATACTGTTTTTAACATTAATCATAAAAACATCATGAACCTTTCACAAAATTAAGATTACATAGAGAACTTTTACAATCAAGCCCCATTACACCCCACTCCAAATACCCTCCAAAAACAGAAGGGCTTTGGAAGGGGACTATTTATTTACGTATTTATTTTATATGCTTTGCTTATCGCCTGCCTTTCTTGCTGAAACTCAAGGCGGACCATAAGATAGGCTAGCATCCTCCTAAAGAACAGTGTTCAACAGTTGTGGCACTACAGTGGAGAAGTCTCTGTTCTTAACCTAGAAATCGCTGATTCTAATTTGACCTCAAGCTGTTTAACTTTGTTTTCCTCAGAGAGCGGAGACAGGGCGTCCAAGTCGTTAGCGCGTGCGCATTGTTCCCTCCACATTTCCTCTCCTGGTAATCTAGGAGGGTTACAAAAAGGAGCATACCTGTAAGAAGAGTTGCCATCCTCCTAATGGGGGTGGGTTTTCTCCCACTTTTGGGGTCCCCAGTCTGTCGGAGATGACATCATTCTCTCAGAACTCTCTCAGCCCCACCTACCTCACAGGGTGTTTGTTGTGGGGAGGAGAAGGGAAAGGAGTTTGTAAGCCGCTCTGAGACTCTGAGTGAAGTACAGGGTATAAATCCAATCTCCTCTTCTTCATTTGGGCAAAAGCTCTATGGTGACTGTAGAGGTTTTTACCCAAATGCTACAGTGTCCCACACAACATTGCCCTGTGCAATGACATCACCAAGAAGGCTCCCTGGAGAACACTGGACCCCCCCCCCAGCAGCCAGGTAACACCTGGCAACCCTATTTGTAGTGATGGTTGCAGAGTATTTGTTGGAAACTCTTTTCCTCTGTATACCCAGTTTGGTGTAGTGGTTAAGTGCATGGACTCTAATCTGGGAGAACCAGGTTTGATTCCTCACTCCTCCACTTGCACCTGCTGGATGACCTTGACCAAGCCATAGTTCTGGCACAGCTGTTCTTGAAAAAAGAGCAGTTTCTGTCAGAGCTCTCTAAGCCCCACCTACCTCACAGGGTGTCTGTTGTGGGGAGGGGTAGTGAATCTCTTCTTCTCTTCTCTTCTTCTTCTTCTATACTCTTCAGGGATCAAATTTTGTCAAGATTTAATATGTCAAAAATTCATTTGTTAATTATGGCATTTTCGTAAATTAGGTCTTTAAGCTGAAACTTCCCTCTTTTAGGTATTAAAACCCTGCTGTGTTTTCTACAGCCAAAGCCTATTAAGTACCTTTTTTGATATAAAATTATATCTAGAAATGAGGAGCTCAAACATGCTTTTGAAATTGGCTTGAGTGTGTGAAGGTGAGAACTAGTATAATACTTTACTACATTAATATAAATGCTTCAGTACTCAGCTGTAAAATGTCCCTCAGTTTCTTAGGAAAGTCACTGGCCACCATATCACTCAAAAAAGGGAAGAGGAGTTAAAATATAATTCCCACTTTGTTTCTTGAAGGATTTTTAACTTCTTCCTAATTTGAAGTTGGTTAAGTGCAGGAGTCCTCAACTTTGTTGAAATTGCAGCTATTTTAGGAAGGTTGAGAATGGTTTGTGTGTGTCACCACAAAATGGCAGCCAGTCTCAAAGTGGCTGCCTCTCGAGGCAGGATCCACCCCCCCGTAAGAGATGCTATTTAGTTTCAATTTCCAAAGAAAGGGGAGAGTTAGTTCCCTGTGCCAGCTTAGCAAGATTGACAAGCCCAAATATCTATGGCAATTACTGTCAATGACCAAGCTGAGGTCACACAGCTGTGATATGCTGGTAGGGTTGCCATGTTCCCACTCACAGCAAGGGATGTCCTGCTTTGAACCTCCGACCCCCACTCCTGCTTGGTAGGCTGGTGGGAGAAAATGGCTAGCATCATGGGAGGCACCATCCAGCTGACAACATGACTTCATTTCTGGGTGAACTCAGAACTGATGTCTTTGCCACTCTAGCATTCAGAGGTTTTACCATAGATTTTTCCACTGAATCCTAGAGTGGCATGATGTCACTTCTAGGTTTCCCCCAGAAATGATATCATGTTGTCAGTGATGGCACCCTCATGTCCCCAGCCCCCAGACTCCTGCCAGGTGCCAGTCACTTGATAACTCTACTGGTCTGCCTGGGAGGATAGTCAGCTTGACAGTCAATCAGCTGTTTTTTTCTATTCCATTCAAGTCCTTTGAGATTTTTTTCTCCAAGAAGCCAGCAGGCAACAGCAAACACATTGGTTGGTGCTATGATACCCATGAGTGACATGTTGGCAAGTTTTGGTTTAGTCTATGGCTGTGGTCACACACACTAAATAATTCACTTTCAATCCACTTTCATTGCACTTTCCAACTGGATTTTACTGTGTGAACAGGCAAAATCCAGTTGGAAAGTGCATTGAAAGTGGATTATTTCATGGAGGGCCCCGATCTGGCCCACAAGGCTCTGGCTGTTTCCTACTTACATTTGCTGTTCTGCTGCCGCTGCCATGTCACAGCTTGCTTGACCAGTCTGTCTCAGTCACACAGGAGAGATAGATAGACAAGGCTCTCCTGTGCAATTGAGAGAGTCTGGCAAAGAACTGGTTGAGGCTCCTCCCCCCAGGGGAAGGGAGGGAACAGCGAGAGCTTGCTTCCTGGCCAGGCTGCCTTTCTTTCCTTCCACTGGCTGAGGCTCCTCCCTGAAGGGAGAGGAAGGAATGAGGGAAAGCTTGCTGGGCTGTCTCAATTCATGGGAGAAATACCAAGCACCTTTAAGACCAACAACGTTTTGTTCAAGGAATGAGCTTTTGTGTGCCTTACTACTGTGTGCGTGTGTTTTTTGTTGGGCTTTTTATGCCAGGGCTCTCCTGGGTGCAACTGAGTTCCCTCCCCCTTTTCACTGTATTCATGCCCTCATGATCCAGCATTTCTCAATATGAAAGCAATGTGAACTATTTTAGAGGAGGAATAACAACAAGGCAGTGAAACGGATTAGACTGAGAGTGTGTCCCCAGACCAAGTTCATCCAGCACATTCCCTTTGTATAAAGTTGTAGTTATTTCTCTGGGGAAAGAGTAAGTAGGTTTGCAGCTTACAGATACACACCTGAACAGCATACTCAAGATTGCTATAGCACAGACATTTTGATTACAGCACAGACATTTTGATGCAATAATTCAGGTGTCAGTTATCAGAGACTGTTAAATAGACAAAATATTGCAAGTGTGCTAGTGTTTAAAGCGTGTTTTATTTGAAGTTTTTTTTTTAAAAAAAAACTTTGTGTTTGTCTGTGTCCTTTATAAAGTTTATATCTCCGCTACCTGGCATTACATTTTATGACACACATGGCCCAGCCCAACAAGGTTTTTGTCAGATCCAGCCCTCATAACAAATGAGTTCGACAAACCTGATTTAGTGTATGTGACCACAACCCATGTGACTCAGAGAATGAAATTTGATATATCTGCTGTGAAATTATTCAGTGGCCTTAGGCCTATCACTTCCTATTGGACTCACTCTCCCCTCTCTGATCCTATTTTGCCTATTTTACAGGGCTGTTGTAATGATTACGAGAGATTATGTCAAGTGCTGTGAATGATAAAAACTCTATGTAACTGCTAAGTACAGTATTGTATTTAACATTCAAAGAATTGTGTTTACTTTGATTTTGTTGGGATTTATTTCCCAAGTAAGTACACTTAGGATTGCACTCGCAGTTTGCTAAGAATTCAGGCTCTTGAATATTTATTGCATAAGATAATGCTGATGAGAAGAAGCAACACTACAGTGGGACTAGACCCAGTCTGGTACAGTGCTAGGAATGCCAAATTAGGACTCATGCACATCCTCACTTTGCTATGAAGCTCACTGGATGGATGACCTTGGGGCAATCACCATCCCTCAGCCTCGACTACTTTACAGGGTTGATTGTTTAAAATGGAATGAAAAGCTCTATGGAGAAGGGTGTAATGCATTCTAATAAATAGAGAAAAATAAATAAATGCTCACTGCAATCAATTTAAGGAAGTAATATGCATAAGACATAACCCAAGGTGTGAAGGATTCATCCCTCCACATACTGGCTGGATGTCTGTTAAAAATTCTTCCGGATAAACATCTACAATCTCACTGTAATGCTCTATTGACTCTCACGCATACGAATGGGCATGTGCATCCCCTGCCCAAGGCCACTGGTTGTTGCCCATGATTAATTGTGCATAACTAGAACTGGATCAGTGTCACAATACTTTCTCTTGGGGATTTTTTTCCTTTTGAGGGATTTGCCTTACACTATTTAAATATAGTTTCAGATTTATATCATTAATGTTTCTGTTGGCCTCAAAATAGTTGACAGTTTGGTGCCTATAGAGTCAGATATTTTTGAGGCCCGTTAAGGAGGATATAAGTGGAGATTGCAGGGTAGGGTATAAATTAAATAAATAAAAAATAATATAAATGTGGAAAGGATTATTATAAAATATAATTATGTGTACAGGGTCCATTTAGGATCTTTACTGGTTAAAATGCCTTGGTGACACACTATCACAATATCATCACCTGGATAAAAAGAACTTAACTCCCTGTCATGAATAAATAGGACACTTGGGTGATTCAGACAATTAGTTTCATCCAAGTGTTAACTTTTTGCATTCAGTCACATGGTAGGAACTAAATGAGACATAGTTGTCAGAAGGAACCCTGTGATTTCACTAGAAATCTGTTTCTCATAGAAGTGGTAACTGTATAGTCCATCACTCAATGGACCTCTTTAGTCAACTTAATTTAAATTAATTCCTGTCATTTGCTGGCCACAAATGTAAATATTTGTTGATAACAAGGTTGTCTAAACCCTAACGTGTTTCTGATGTAGTTCATTTCTCACTCATCAATCTGTCATTTGTCATTCACATGCAAATACAGTTTTTTTTAAAAAACCATAGGTTACACTTTTAAACATGGTGCATATCCATCATAGAAAATACATGTAAAGGGGCCCAAATGAATTCACAAAATATTGGTAAGGATACTTTTCAGTAGTTTCAATTTATACCCTAATATCATATGGTTTTGTTTGTGCAAGTGAATGGAAAATTCTGTACAGATCAAAACCATAAAGAAGATACTTTTTGACCCATTTTATCTGGTTGGATGACCTGCAGAGTATCAAATATCTCAGTACACAGCTTGCCCTACCTGCCCTTGAGAGACAGCTTCTCAAATCTTAAGGAATTTAACATCTCTGCTTTAAATAAACCTTTCCCCAGAGCAGCATGCCGTTATCTACTGTATCCCTTTATTTCCTTATGATTATGGTGTTAAATCAGAATCAAGTTGAAACAAAAAAAAGAATCTGAAATAAGGCATTTAATGAATCTTACTGGCTGAGGGAATGGTTCGCAGCAAAGTATAAACCATTCTTTTTCAAATAGCCTAGTAAAACATGACCTGATACGAGTTTGCATACTAAGTAACGGAAATTAGTGGAGATATATCCATATGAAATTAATGTAAAAGCAATGCACATTTTAGGCTCAAGCTACAGCAGACTTGTTCATTTAACCCTGAGCCTGCTCCCGTCACATGAAGGTAGATCATGGCTTTTTTGAGAAAAAGGAGTGCATGAGTAAACAGGTGTTTTAACCCACCCAACCGACACAAGTCAACTGATTTATGGGGACTCCAGAAAGGGGATTTCAAGGCACGTGAGAAGCAGAGCGGTTTACCACTGCCTTCCTCTGCAGATACTTCCTTGGTGGTCTTCCCATCTAAATACCAACCCTTCTTAGCTTCTGAGATCTGATAAGATCAGCTGTATCGTGCCACTCTTGCTCCACCTTTAATCCTGGCTGAGGAAAATTTTCAGTTTCAAATCCCAATAGGGGGACAAGTGATGGGTCTAGTACTCCCCACAGACTGAAGAAGTGTGCGTGCACATGAAAGATTATGCCCAGAATTAAACTTTGTTGGTCTTAAAGGTGCAACTGGACTCAAATTTTGTTCCCCACAGACTTGTGTCTTTTTTCCTTTAAAAATGAGCTGCCTATCCTATACCCTGTACCTGTTCAGGGCAGGTTCAAGTGTAACCAAAGGGGTCCTTTACAGCTGCATGCTTTTTCAGCCTAATCTGTAATTCTTACACAGTTTTATATGGATATGTTCCCATACAGTGTAATGAAGTTATTCCAAACATTTCTCATGAAAAATCCTCCTCAGAGTTCTATTAAAATGTTTGTAATTACAAAAATCCTTCTGTGTATACAGTATGATTCTCTGGAACTGCTTCTGTTGTCTCACCACAAGCTAAGAGTTAAAAGGTATCCAGTAATAGGATTGTTAAGTGCTGAAAAGATCTAATCTCCTGTTACTGGTCAAACTCCAGAATATAACTATTTAAGGACCAGATATTTCATGCATGAGGTTTCACCTCAATAGCTCAGCCTCTCCTGCCTAGCAGAACTGCCCTTGGAATGTCTCCCCACTCAGAGAAGTGGGGAGTTCATATACTCCTTCCCATGCACACATTTCCAGGCCAGGGAGTCCCCTACTGCCAGTCACTCTTCCCTTGTTGATAGCCAAACAGGAGGCTGTCCTACCCCCGAGTGAAAAGCTGTCCTACCGCTGAGTGGTAAACTGCCTCTTTGCTGTTTCATCCCTGGGGCCCGTGGGAGTTGTGTTCCAGCATCCACTCCTCTTTCAAAGAAGAGATGGGATCTTGGAGGGAATCACAGCAGCTGTTAGTTCAGGTCTGCCTTAGTGAGAGTGCAGTCTTTTAGTAGCGGTCAGCCTCAGCAAGGCAGCAAGGTGAAGGGTAGCTCTGACTGGTGGAGTGGCAGAGTGGGTTAACTGTACCTCTGGGAGAGGACGAAGTACCCACTTGTGAGGCCTGTCTCTGATGATGAGGAGACCTCATACCATTTAGTCGGACTCTTGGGAAAGGCCACATGGGTGTGGGTGGAATCCTGTGAGTGTGAAAGGAACCAACCTGGTGGCTAATCAGTTCAGTTAACCTTTATTGGCATAAAGGGTGGCTAATCAGTGGAAGCCTGTTTTTAACTATAGTGTTAGAAAGGATTCACCCCATAACCTGCATATAATTAAGTCTTCTTTGGCCCCGGTCACACGGGCCAGATATCGTGGGGGGGAGGCGTGGCTAATTGCCCCGGCACAGTTTGATCTGTGATTACGCGATCAGACAGCGACATCTGGGAAGTGTCCCAAAGTTGTCAGCAACCCATGCTGCTCTGCCACAGAAGCGGAGTTAAAAGAAACTGGGGAAAGTCCGGCTCTAACTGGCTGTGATGGACCATGGACAGACTTTCCCCTGTTTGATTGCTCAAGCATGCTCTCATGCCGTCAGGATGGTTTGATCAGGCCATCCCGACTCCATGCCATTTTTTTTCCTCTCCCTGCGCAGTATGTGCATCACTGCAAACTCCATAGGGAGCCCTCAGTGCGGACGTGTGATTCCTCGATTCCTCGTTTAAGCATATGGGAAACAAATGGCAAAAAAAGAGACTCACCCGCGGTTGTGTCTGATCACACAATGACGGGCTGAGCCTGCAACTTCAAAGGGATATGTGATCTCGCAACTGCATGTCAAATTCCTCCAGAGGAAATAGCCTGGCTTCCCCTCCGCTCCAGTTGGCATGTGTGACCACAGCCCAAGGTAGGCAATGGCAAACCACCTCTGAATGTTTCTTCCCTTGAAAACCCTATGGGGTTGCCATAAATTGGCTGTGACTTGACAGCACTTTCCACCACTAGGTTTGTTAGCAGGTATCTAAGACAGCAATCCTAGGCAGATCTACTTGGATGTAAACCCCATTTTCATTTAGTGGGGCTTAATTCAAGGAGGTGTCCTTAGGGCTGCAGACAGCCTAAAAGTGTGAGCTTCAGAAGTCAGATTAACTGGTTAAGTGGATTCAGACAATCCTTTCTCAGCTCAGGGCAGCATAGAACTCACTGAAGTATTGTATTTGGAGTGTTTAGAATTGTTGATATTTTTATATTAATGTCCTTAAACTGACAACAACGCTACTGCTGCTGCTGGATTTCACAGAAAAATTAGCATGACATCACACCATCTTTGTCATGGCAGCCACAGTTCAAAGGTTCTCCCTTTGGAAGTTCTTGCCACAGCTTCTTGCTGTTGGCATTCCATTGGCTGAGGGCCACTGCACTTGTACTTTTACCTCTTTTCCCATTTTTTTTTAAAAAAACTCCTGTTTTTAGAGTTGATGGTTTTATTGCTTTGTTTCATATTGCTTTCTCCATGTTGTACACTGTTGCAGGTGCTGCCTTTGTGGCAGAGATCATGGTAGGAAAAATAATTTGATGCAATTATTGTCATCAATTTTATATGAGAAAATAAAATATGCAGGTTATATCAGTTCTGTGAAGGGACCTGCACTTCCTGATCCAGAGTATATCTTGATTTATTAAATACAAAAGTTCTGAGTCATGGTGAAATTGATGAAAGTGGGAGCTATCCTTTTATTTCAATTTGGCCCCCATATGGCTGCTGGCTTGATGGCCATGCTGCTGGGGACCACCTTTGCCTCCCCTGTAGGAGAGGAACAGACATTGTGTAGCAGCATCTGGGTGTTGGTGGGGGTAGCTTATTCAACAGCCAGCTCCATTCCTGCCTCTTCAGTCATCCTCTGGAGCTCAACCCACTCTCCTGCCCTGATTTCTGTACAGGCTTTCGCTGGTCACCCATATTTGGGGACTGGGTAGGAATTTTGGACCCTTGCTGGATTGGCCATGAGGCAGGGTTTCCCCCCCACATACCTTGTACTGCAGGTCAGAAGATATTGGAATTGGCATAGGGTGCTGCTGTTTAAGTAGGCTGGTCACTTTAGGTTGGTGGGATTGTGCTGGGTGTTTGATATGCAGCCAGGGGAGCACCAATTAGCACCCCCAGTTTGGGGCCTAAGAGTCTGACAGGATCAGCCCTTGGAGTTGTGTGACCCAGGGTGAGGAATGCAGACTGCCTTTTGGCACTGCCTGGATTTATCCTCCATTTAAGTTGTACGGCTTGGTGGTTGGATCTCTAGGGCATGGTCCACTTTCTGTGCCGGCCTATTGGCTTGACCTGGAGACAGGGTGGCTCACCCATTATGCAACATGGGAGGGGTCGAGGATGACCCTTGGCCTTGATCGCACTGCAAGTTAGTTTTGCCTTTACCATTTAGATATAAGTTTAACGTTGAATAAAGTGGCCCATAGTTTATCCAATCTCTTTGTGTCTGACTCTTTATTCAGAACAAGGGGGCAATGCTGAGAGAGCGCTCGTGTAATTCATTATGTGCTCTTTGGAATTCCTGTGGTTTCCTATGGTTTCCAGTCATGTCTCTGAATCTCTGAAGCCCTGGAGTAGTAATTGCACAACACAGTGCATCGAGTTATCAGTAGATGCTGACGTGAATAGAGCAGTTTAGAGCCTTAAAGTTGCACTAGGGTAACTTGATCAAAATTCTGTTGAAAATTAGCAACAATGTTAACTAGACACAGTGGCACCCATACTAGATCATAAAATACACAGCTTCTTATTTAAAATTAATTTTGAATATATTCAAAAGGGACTTTAAACATAATTTGAATGGCAATTGACGGGATGGGAAGAGCTTTACAACCATAGTCTTCTACAAGCAAAATTAAAAGCCTGTCTGCTTCCCGCAAGGAACTGGAGGGTTTTTTAAAAACGAAAGGGCAGACAACATAATAGGAAGCTGTCCTTTTGTTACTTATATCGCCTAAACTTGATGAAAGACATGTGGAACGCAGCAAGAAAAAGTATTTTCATACATGAAACTTCATTCAGATCGTTTATGGGAATATATAATTAGTTGACAATGTGAACAACTGTTAGATCAAAGTAGGTTCTCCATTCACATTTATAAAACAAGAGCCCCTTTAAGCCTTGTCTGTGAAACTGACAGAAATGGGATGCAAAGGAACCCCTGAAATCAGGAATGAACACTATTAAAATCTACTTTTGAACAGCAATGATTGTTGGAAGTGAAGGACTGCACAATGTCTCTTTTTCCTAAGCACACTGGTACTTCAGAGGAGGTAGTAGAGCTAGCAAGCTAGACAGGTTAGGTTTGTCTGTATCCATCCTCTTGTCTGCTCAGCTGCTCTCTCTTTGTTACCCAAAATGCTACTCTTACTGTGTAATCCTAACAGAAGTTACTCCAGTCTAAGCCCACTGATTTAAGTGGGCTTGTACTAGAATAGCTCTGTTTAGGATGGCACTGTTAGAGACTTCCTTTCAGCTAACTCCTTCTCTTCCTGCTAACCTCCATGAAAGCAGAATGGTCTCTGCAGTCTCTATCCATCCTAGCCTAGATAGTTAGCTAGAATACTTTCTCAACCTTTACTATCTCACCATGGAGTTCTCCCCTTAAATAACAAGCCTCATGTGGACTTTATTCCTAAAGCAGCATGCCTCTAGCACTACACAAACCAAGCTCTAAACCAGAGGTGTCAAACTCATTTCATACATTTGTTTCAAGGGCCGGATCTGACCTAAACGTCCCTTTGTCAGGCTGGGCAATGTGTGTCATAAAACATAATGCCAGGTACCAGAGATATAAACTGTATAAGGGACAGCAGCTGGTAAGCTCCAAGCTCGTGTATTCTCACTGCAAGGCCTCATGGACAGGGAGGGGGGTGCAAAGGAAAACTCATATGGGCAGACTGGAGAGAGAGTGGTGCAGCACTGGGCAGATGCTTCCATGCTGCTTGACTGCTGCAGACGAGGTTGTTTTGCCATGCTTAAGCCACTAGTGGAGTGGCTCTGCCCACTCCCCCCAGCAGTCTCCTGTTCCTTCCCTTGCAGTAGTTGCTCATGGGCCACATGAGAGCCCTGGATGGGCCAGCTCCGGCCCCAGGGCCTTATGTTTGACACCCCTGCTCTAAACCAACAATGATAACTATATGAATGCCTTGCTGGCAAGCAGCAAAATATAGAGTGCTCAGACTTGGTTTACACATAAAGTTTTTGGAGGAGCAGCAGTCACTTATATGTTGGCATGCAACAGCAATTTCCTTTGAGTAATAAAGCCTGTTCGAATGTTATGACTCATGTTTACTTTGAGACTGTTGCCATGTTGTCCGAAAGGGCAACACGTGGATTTTCAGCTTCAGTACATGCTAACTAAACCATGAAAAATCAGGGCTTGGTGTAGCATGTACAAAGGGTGTACGTGTATGCAAAATCTGCACATTGCCTCTTTCAGACAACATGACAATCACATGTAGAGAACTGGGGTAGCATGTAGTCCCAATAGGTGAGGCTGGCAGGCTTCCAGTATATATAATGTATCTGAATTCTTGACAAGTCTGTGTACAGAAGTGCTGTTTCCTAAATTCTGGATTTCATCACTCTGCCAAGAATTCAAACATCTTCATGGCTTCATTTGCAAAAAAATATGTTCTCCCTCTTTGTACACAGCCAGTTGTATTTGTAAAAGTATAAAGTGTAAACTATCACTTTTTAGCAGACTTGTCTGACCCAGCTGAAACAAAGTGGACCCATGTTAATTTTAACTCAGATTTGTTTTGCATTTTTGAATGCTTTTTTCTACATATGTGTTAGGAGAATGCCAGGTCTCGTGCCTTATACGTTGCCAGAGGACTCATCCACATATCATAAATTCTGCACTGTAAATTATGTGTGCACAAAAACAAATTCAGATGGTTTCACATTTCATAGAGACAAAGAACATATGCAATATGAAAAGCTATTAGGGCAAACATCAATATAATCATAAACCTTGATAATGTGTGTTTGAAGTTTAAAGCTTTTCTTTGAAACTTCCTTGTTCACAGACACAGCCAGATGAATATAGTTATAAAATACAGTTGCCTTCATTATCATGGAAAAAAATGGCATCTCTGTTGCTCACACACTTTCTCTTTCCCCCTTCTCATTTTGTTTGCATGTTGTTGCTGAGCAAATGTTCATCAAGCAATTTATATTAAATCACTCAGATATAATGCTTTACAAACAGTCTATGAAAATTATAATGAGTGTTCCTAATTAGTCAATCATCAAGCCATAATCACTTCAGGATAAATTAGTCTACAGGAATTATAAAAATTCAGTGAAGCACTGGGGTTGGTGATCCCCCCTCCCTATTAATATGAACTGTTTACAAAAAGAGAAGCTCAAAATACATATGTGCTTTGCCCCCAGCTTCTGCTTGTATGTTGTAAACAACTGTAAGTGGTCTGACCCCCAGAAAGAAAGCTGTTGCTTACAGAAGGTTTTTTGGAGGTCTGTAGTATATCGGCCTTCCAGGTTTGCCATATTAGAAAATTCCAGTATTTAGCCTCTTAGCAAAAGCAGTGTCATTTTTCAGTTCCTGTTCCTTGCTGACAGCAGGTTATACTACTATTCCACCAATGCCCCAAGTTTATAGAATCTGAATATACATTTTTATTGGCAAAGCATATTCGGGAAATCAGTACATAGAAAATTTAAAGAGATAGGAATAGTATTCTTGAGAATATACAACTACTTGAAAAAAGAGTCCTACTGTGTACAAAGGTATGTCTGAGGGCCAAATCACATATTCGTTTTTTTTTAAAGATTTTAATTTTATATATAAGATAAAGAAAGACAAACATACATCAATACAAATTAAAGAGAGTTCTTTTGTATCATTATTTGAGCTGATTATTGACATCATATTATATTCAAAATGTTCATTTTCTTTATCCACCTTATAGATTTCATATATACCTTTTGCATACGATTAAACATACAGTTCTTATTTCCTTTTATTTCAATTGAATGTCTGGGAATTTTATATGTTGTACTCTTATACCATTTATAAAATCTTGGCCAAGTGTTCTCAAATTTTCTTTATTATGTCCTCTCAAAATTGAAGTTAAATTGTCCATCTCTGCTGTTTCCAGTATTTTATTTATAGCTTCTTCCTTTGGAGGGACTTCATTTCTTCTCCAATATTTAGCATATAATATTCTTGCTGCTGTCACTATGTGTATAGTAAGATAAAAGTCTTGTTTTTTGTATTTCTCTGGTGCTATATTTAATAAAAACAGTTCTGGTATATAAGGTACAGTAGTTTTTAACATTTTTTGTAACAATTCATGTATCGAACGCCAATACTTTTTAACTTTGTCACATGTCCACCATGTATGAAAAAATGAACCAACATTTTTTATATATATTTCCAACAGTCATTTGGTAGGTCAGGATAAAATTTAGCAAGTTTATCTGGCGTAATATACCATCTATAAAACATATTTGGATTTTTAAAGACTTGAGTTAGGGTTCCCTGGACCCATCTTGGGTTCTCCATAGCATACAACAGCTGCCAGGAATGGCTTTTAAAAAATAAAGGAGAGCCCAAACAGGTTCAGAACACTGCCATGGAAGAAGAAAGGGCTTCTGCCCCTTAGGCCAGTTCCCATGTGGAAACAGTGCTGGGGGAAGTTTTCCCCCTGCTCTGTGTGTGGTGTCCTGTGAGGAAATGCCTTTGGTTTCATTCTGTCACCACTTCCATGATTATCTGTGCCTGGGCATTCCATTACTCTGGGTTTCTGCCTTGCCTTTAGAAATTTTTGCCCTTAAAAGGCATAGTTGGGTACATGCCTTTCTTTAGTATTCAGTATGACATTTCACGTGCATTTGACTGAATTAATGCTGCAATCATAGACTCTTCCCTGCAGTTGTGTTTTGGGTAAACTTTCCATCATCAGAAAGGAATTTTCCAACCTTCCCCTTCCCGCTGCAGTCTACTTATCTCAAGAAAATGCTGCTCTGATGGGGATATGAGACCCTGAGGAGTGACAAAAGTGGAATCTGCAAAAGGAAGGGGCCATAAATGTGGAAATTGCCACTCCCCTTTAGTTAGCAGAAAATTTAGTCAGGATGTGAAACACTCAACTATGAGATTGGCTCAAACTTCACAACATATTTATTTATTTTTCATATTTATAGCCCGACCTTCCCACAAATGGGCTCAAGGCAGGTAACAGCATTTCAACAATACAATAAATAGAGTTAAAAATTTAAAGCACATTAGTATACATTAAAATAGTGGTCATAGCCCAATAATAGAATTGGCTGGTTGTGAGGGATTTCTTGGCCCTTTGATAACAAATGAGTGATAGCCAGATGCAGAGGTCATTTCGGGGGGGATTGTGGGGGATCGCAGTTCCCCCAGGTGAGGTATGGGGGGCGGGGCACATGATGAAGCCCCGCCCCCTGCTTCCGGCTGCCCTGCTTCCGGCCCTCATTCAGCCAGGAGGAGGCAGGAGAAGAGGGAGGGTAAGTTGCTTCCTCCCTGCCTCTCCCCACCCCTGCCTGCCTGGGGCCAGGGAGGGCCTTCACGGGGCTTCCTCGCACTCTTGCCGGCCTTGCAGGTCCACTGTCGGGCCCCTCATGGGGCTCGGCAGTGGAGCTGCAAGGGCCAGCTTAGAGGGAAGACTGCTCTGGAGCCCTCCTTCCTGAGCTAAGACAAAAATGTGTGAGCCAGAGGCTAAAAAAACTGTGAGCTAGCTCACACTAACTCAGCTTAGAGGGAACACTGCTCTGGAGCCCTCCTTCCTGAGCTAAGACAAAAATGTGTGAGCCAGAGGCTAAAAAACTGTGAGCTAGCTCACACTAACTCACCTTAGAGAGAACACTACTGGTGACATGTTTCCCACAAAATGTGGTTGTTTTCCTATTAGCATGCAGCAGAATCTTGCCTTCTAGGATTTGTGGATTTCACTGCTCATGTTAACCCCAGGAATGGAAGGGTCTACTGTATTCTTAAATAGTCATAGGCACTGCAGCTTGCATATCTTGCATCTCGTTCGCTCTGTTGTTCTCCACACCCACCATCCTCTCCTGCCTTCTCTGGCCAGCAGTATTCTATATTTGCAATACTATGAAAAAGTGGCACCCAGGACACCTGAAAAAAGCATAAAGACCCTCAAACCACATCCTCTCTTGATGCCGCAGAGTATTCCGTGAAGCACAACCAGATGCAGAGAAACTGGCAGGAACTATTTATTTGTGCAGGATGGCTTTCTGCAGTGTGAGAATAATTCCCGCTGGCCTTGGGAGATGGCAAGATTGGCCATCCGCTTTTTCATTTCTAGGCTGGTTTGTTAGCATGACCCAAAAGTTAAAACTTTTGCTTCAAATTAAAACCCCGCCATGTGCTTACCAGTGTCTCTTTGCATCCCAATGCAGTTTCTGGGATCCAAAAGGCAGGCAAGACTTCTCCTGAGCCGTACTACTAGGTTTAGTGTGTACTGGATAGCTCCCAGAGAATGCTGTACAATATTTTTTCCTTTCCATTAGCTTTTATCTGTGTTACAACCCTGGGGTGCACCCCCAGAGGTTCCGGTTAGCTTGGTGATGAGAAAAGCTTAGGGTAATATTAAAAGAAAATCAATCTCCTTTGGTAGTGTGATTTTAGGCACTGGTTTTATCCACAAACCTGGGTTCTGGGCCAGTAACTCATTCCAGTTACGTTAAAACAGAATCAAAGATTTATTTACAAAATATAATACATATAAAAACATACAATTAAGGGAAAGGGTAAGTACATTGAAACAAAGAAAAACATAACAAACCTTACTCTCTAAACACTGACCCTCTTCCCAGCAGCACTGATGCAGAAGCAGAAATTACTGAAGAGAGTGACAGCCTCTTCCTCCAGGCTCACAAGTGCTTTGTGCAAAAGGTTCTTCTGTTGCCAGAGGCGCTGCCTTTTACTATTGGGTAGCCCCATAGCAAGGGCACCCCACTTCTAACCTGATCCAGAGACCCACAAAATTCAGGCCAAGGAAGGCACTTCTGGTTCTGAAACCCAGAGCTAGCCACAGCTCTGAAAAAGGGGTCTCCATTTTCAGGTGACAGGCAACCTCAGAGCAAGCCTCCAGTCTTCCCCCTCCACCCAGCAGAGATTATGCTTATGGAATAACAATGAGTTCTAGCAGGTAAAGTATCTACAATTCTAAAGTCTATTTAATTCTTTGTCTGAATACTTGTCTTTTCTACTGTGTCCCTCAAGATACCATAAACCAATCAAGCATTCAAATTATTAATGATCCTTCCTGACGCTAATCAGGGACAACTCCCAACTTTTGTTTGCCCTGGCCAGGAACATTAGTGGACAGATAATCCATTCAACTAGCCACCCAGCACCTGGCTTCTATTGTTAAATCCAGACCCTGCCTCTCTGAAAGCTCAATGGTCACATCTAGGCCTTGCCCATCCTGATGCCACACACCCCTGGGATTCATCATTGGTCCAGGAAATCTATTGTTCTCACCTGAGACCAGCCCCCAGGGCTGCCCATTGGTCTGCATTGTCTTCCATAGGGTATATCCCAGTGTAAACATGGCCTCAGACCGTGTGTTTTCTGCCATAATTAAAATGGCAGTCCACCCCTAAGCTCTCTGAGTTTAGGCCACAATCCATGGACCTATGCACATCTGGACCACATTGTATAACCCCTCTATAAACTATCAATCACCTCTGCTTCCTTAGTTCTATATTGTGTGTATGTGAGTGTTTGAATATTGTTTGTATGTTTAGTAAAGAAATCATTATTTTAGCCACCCAGTTTCTGTGTCAATTCCTGGGTTCTTGGGAATTCTAACTCTAGTATACACAGGTCAGATCCTATAGATAAGCCAATTGCATATTAATAATTATAATTCCCCATCTTTACTAAATAATAGAGCAATTTGGCTAACACTCCCCCCATCATCTCTGACATCCTCTGTGCCTTCTCCTTGCCTCTCTTGTCTTCTCTCTTTATGGTTCCTAACTCCTGATTTTATCTTAGTTCACAGGCCTCAGTCACTTGATTTAGATCTTGAACTGTCAAGATGGTAAGATGTCAGGTAGTTGTTTTGACAGCTCACAGCTGGCCACTATCAAGCTAACTGCTAACTAACTGCAGGTGCTCATTAGTATGACACCTTGTAGCTTGGAAACTATCCAGATAGAACTTAGGGCTTAACAATTCCAAAGAAAATGCAAAGACTTAGATCCACTTTTGTGACAACAACACTCTCAGGGAGGCCATACACGGACACCTGCTGCCTCAACCAAAGGCCTGGTGGAACAGCTCTGTCTTAAAGGCCCTGCGGAACTGAAGATCCCGCGGGGCCCTGATCTCAATGGGGAGCATGTCCAGGCATGGGCCAGGGCAGAAAAGGCCCTGGTCCTGGTCAAGGTGGGGCCAGGAACCACCAGGAGATGTTGATCCATAGAGCGTAAAGCCCTTCAAGGCATATACAGGAAGAGGTTGGTCCCAGACCATAGAAGGCTTTCAAGGTTATTACCAACACCTTGAAATAAATCCAAAACTCAACTGGTAGCCAATGCAATTGAGCACCTGCTGAACATGAACCCACGCAGGCATTGCTGTCAGCAGGCGTGCTGCCACATTTTGCACCAGCTGTAGAATTCTCTGTATTCTGAAGTTAGCCAATAAGAGTAGAAGCTTGTTGTATAAGGGAATAAATATTAAATAATCATATCAGAAGTGATGAAATGAAGGAAGCAGAGGGAAAAAAGCCCCTGCAGTTCAGATTGTTTCAATGTGCTGTGCTGATGGCTGGACAAGTCCAATGCAGCAGAGAAATTCAATGGCAGAGAATTTTATGAGCATCTCTAGTGTACTTTGGGCCTACAGAACCAAGAAATCTTCCCTGACCTCCTTTTCTAGAGTAAAATAAACCTCTTCTCCCTTTTTACGTTACCTAATGAGTGGCATGTCATTATTAAAAATCCCATAACACAATGGATTTGTATGCAATTAGATTCATTGTTATAATAAAATTAATGAAATACTGGTACCTAGAATTTGTAATAGCCTATCCAAATGCTGCATGTTTGCCTATATAATTAGGCTGCATATTCCAATAATATTCCATTGCGATATCTGCCAGCTAATATAAAAGACATTAAAAATGCATAGCTTAAAACACACGGAAACCTTTGTAACACTGGAGACCTTAAAATTAATTTTTTTAAAAATGAACTAGCGGCATTCCACCGCGGTATAAAATGTGAATTTGTTAATATCACATCTTCCTGTTTTGTTACTCACGGCTATTTAGGAAAAAAGAGAGTCTTCTTTATTTGGGGTACTCTTTGTGTATTTGTACACGAAACATAACCATTTCCCTTTCATATTTCAGAGGCACAACTCCCCTAAAGCCCCACTTCAGATTTTTGCTTGAAAAGTAATTGTACTTTGTAATGTATTTAGTTCTTTATGTTTAAATGAGGCTGGCAATGCAAATTCGCCTGGTTTGCCTTTGTTTCATGAATGCATTGGACATCTTCCTTTCTGCTATAAAGTGGAGGAAATTTTAAGTGGTGATGAATTTAGAATCTTAATACACTGTCATTAATCTTTTTTAAGGTATCCCCCCCCAACTGCGAACCTAACTCATCTACATCCCAGCCTAATTACAAGACTCACAGTAACAGTGTAATTTGTCATGCAAAATAGTTGTTTCTGGAGTCTCTTTTAGACAGAAGCTGAGGAACTGAAGGCGGGTAGGTATTTGAAGACATAGAAAGCTAACATCCCATAAATTATTAGCAAGGGCTTTTTTTTCTTGTCTTGCAATACTGCAAGAAATAAAGCTGGAGTAGAATGCCATCTCAAAAGAGGGGCTGCCCTTGGAGGCAATGCAGAACTTTCAACTGGTGTAGAAGACAGCTGCCTGTCTGCCTACTGGAGCCTGCTGGAGGCAGGTTTTTGAGCACATTGCTCCAATTTTTCAATCAACTGCACTGGCTATTGATGTATTTCCAAGCTCAGTTCAAGGTAGTGGTTATTACCTTAAAAGAGTTACATGGCCTAGAGCCCATCTATCTGAGGAGCTGCCTCTCCTGTTACAGACCTGTGCACACACACAGACCTGCTGCTTAATTATGTTGACTTTTGTTTATTCCCTCATATTGGGCTATGTGTCTGGTTTCCAGCTGTGGAATAGTATCCATGTATATCCCCAGTGTACCAAATCCCAACCCATCTGGTCTTCAGAAAGGCTTGTATGGCATGTCCCCCCCCCCAAGGACTTTTGCTGATACTGATCTGGATTCCTGTTGTTTACTTCACGTGTGTGGCAAGATCTGTTTGTTTGTGAGGTTGGTGTGGGGTGAGATTTTCATGATGTTTTAGTGTGTTGATTATGGGTGGGGCTTTAATCAAGATTGTTTTCACTTTCTGAATGGTTTTTAATTCTACGTCATTTGCTGTTCTGAGCTTTGGAGAGTGGGGTGAAAATGTTTTAAATAAATAATTTGCTAGCCTTTGCCATGTGCTAGGGTTGCCAACCCCCCACGTGGTGCCTGGAGATGTCCAGCTGACAGAGATGATGGCTGCTTTGGATGGTAGAGTCTATGGCATTATACCCTGCTGAGGTCCCTCCCCACCCCAAACCCTGTCCTCATATGGGAGCAAGTGTTTCTGGAACTATTCTGGATCCACACCATTGTACTAGCTTAATCTGCATGTCACCGCTGTTTGAATGACAGTGTCAGTATTGTTTGTTTCTAGTAGTTCAAATCCATGGGATATTGAGGAGGGGAAATGGAGTAAAAACAAAACTTTACCACTTCCATCAGGAGAACTATGCTGATTGAAGAGGGAGGGAGAGCTATTCCCACTTTCCCTGGGTCAGAAAAGACAGCTGAGGAGAGGGAAACAAAGGAAGTATGAAGGCCTTCTGCTAATGGCTCACTGGATCCAACCTAATGTACTGTGTGGGTGTTTCCGCTCCATCTAGGGGAGGTAGGGTTGCCAGCCTCCAGGTGGGGCCTGGGGATCTCCTGCTTTTGCAACTGATCTCCAGCTGACAGAGATCAGCTCCCCTGGAGAAAATGGCTGCTTTGAAGGGTGGACTCTATGGCATTGCACTGTGCTGAGGCCCCTCCCCTCCCCAAACCCCACCCTCTTCTGGACCCACCCCTAAAGTCTCCAGGTATTTTCCAACCCAGATCTGGCAACCCTAAGGGGAGGGGGTATTTCTGCCAACAGTCAGGGAAGAGACAGATTGGCAAAGTAAGTATATGATTTCTCAACCCATTTCACCTTCATTTTATTCCCTGGTTCCAATTCAGCCACTTTTATGACTATCCCATTGAAACCCAAGGGAGCACATTAATAGTTTTCAAAGGGATATGCATCACAATCCTATCCATGTATATTCAGAAATAAATCCCATCGAGTTCAATGGGACTTACTCATTAGAAATATTGTCTAGGACTACATCTATATAATCTCATCCTATACATATCTACCGAAAGCCCCCATTTTGGGGGGTTTTTTGCATGTGTGTGTGTGCATGTATGTGTGTGCCCATGCCTGGAAATCATGGCAACCTCTGGCAACTCCTACTGGGGCATGGAGGATGTTCAGAGAAGTGGCTTGATAGCCTGACTCTGCCTCCTGGCCTTGGTATTCTTTGGGGTTCTCCCATCCAAATACTTGCCAGGGTCAGCCCTGCTTAGCTTCTGAGACCTGATGAGATCAGGCCAAATCCCCTTTTTTTGCAGTATTGACTTACTCCAAAGTAAGCTAGCGTGGTGTAGTGGTTACAGAATCAGACTAGGGTCTGCGACCCAGTTTTGAATCCCTGTTCTGCCACAGAAGCTTGCTGGGTAACCTTGGGTCAGTCACATACTCTCAGCTGGAGCTACCTCACAAGGTTGTTATGAGGACAAAATGGAGGAAAGAACAACAATGTAAATTGCTTTGGGGACCCATTGGGGAGAAAGGTGGGGTGTAAATGAAGTAAAATTTAAAAAACAGAACAAAGGCCCCGGTCACACGGGCTGGATATCGTGGGGGGAGGCATGGCAAATTGCCCCGGTGCAGTTTGATCTGCGATTATGCGATCAGACGCGCTGGCAGCACACCACGGGTCCTTCCCTCGGTGCTGGTGCGTAAATGAGGGGCTGGAGGGGAAATCCGCGCACCAGCGCAATCATACCATAGGCATCTGGAGGCAGCTCATGGCAAACCGTTTGCCAGTACTTTGGAGGTACTACTTTTTATCGCGGGTTTTCGGCGGTAAGCCACGGGTTGGCCATGGGTGCGCTCCACTTCCCAGATGTTGGGGTGTGATCATGCACGGATAATCCATCCACCACTCGTGGCTCTCCCACGGCAAATTCACCATCTGAATGGGGCAAAAGTAAGGCTGTATAAAATCTGAGGTTTAGGATTCATGTTGGTAGGATTTTGAGACCATTTATCTCCGTACATTGGATAATTATTTTTATTTCTAATTGATTTTGCCATAAATATGAAATATTCAGTAGCCTAATTATCTATTCATCTAAAAGTCATTGTATCTATCATCTATGGAATCCTGATAATCATCTTTATGTTTTCACTTTAACTCTTAGACTACACAAGAGCTATCAGAATCAATAGGACTGAGTTAACCACTGTCACACTGGAAAGGAGTCAATTTTTTCCATTTGAATAATTTCTTTAATAAACATTTATGCTTGGTGCCTTGCAGTGTTTACTTTTCTGAGATCTTTTACCAGACCCAGAGGCAAACACACAAGCACACACACACACACAAACACACACAAATCAATACTACTGATCCAACCAAAATTGTTGAGCACCAAAGCTTAGTCTTTTAATGTAAATCATCTCCTTATCCATATCCCTATATCTTCTCAGTTCAAGTCTGTATCTGTTTTTCTATACTCTAACCAATACAAATAGCTACTGAATAGGCCTTTCAATGGGATTTGACATATTAAAATAGCCATTAGTTCTAAAGAAGAACAAATAAGATTTAAAGGTATTATTGGCCAAACAAGGGCCTTGTTGGTTTGAAATTTGAAATCCCTGGAAAGTTTTGATATCAGAATGAAATTTAGTATGAAATTTCAAGATGCCGTAATGTGTTTCACATTCAAATACCAGCTCCAGTTCCCATTTTCAGATATGGAATGAAAATGCAATATATTGTGGATTTGTAATACAATAGCCATCTCAAAGACTGTAACATTAGAAAGAAAGTTGGTAGCCACATTCAGATCACAATTCTGTGTTTCAAGTTCAAATCCCATCTCGACCATTCCACCAGGCACACATTTTGATGGGAAGCAGGAAATATTTACAGCATAGTTTTACTAGCTTAGATATCAACACCTCGGGTGTGCTCAAGCAAAGGTGTTGAGAGGCTACCTTATTTGAGGATACCTTTAATACAATTTTTAAAATTATTTTATTTATCAAATGTATATCCTTCTCCATTTCCCCTGAATGGAACTCAGGATGGCTAACAGCATATAAAAAATACCCAATAAAAACAGTACACAAGATACAATAAATAAACGTCAAAATATAAAATGATTAAAAATCTATCCCGGTTAAAATCTATCTACTATCAAGCAGGGTAGGATGCATGGATTGTGAAGATACAGCTGAAGCATTATTTCCCAGCTGCCTAGTGGATCACAATCACCGAAAGGCCACCTGAAAAAGAGCAGCCCTGCATACCTGTTGGAACCTAGGGATGTCCCACAAGGTACACATCTCTTCAGGCAGTTGGTTCCACA
This sequence comes from Gekko japonicus, assembly GCF_001447785.1. Lineage (NCBI taxonomy): Eukaryota > Metazoa > Chordata > Lepidosauria > Squamata > Gekkonidae > Gekko > Gekko japonicus. The sequence continues at coordinate 385,296 of NW_015176024.1, read as the reverse complement.
GGTTAGGAGCCCCTACTGAGAAGGCCCTTGCTCTTGTTGACACAAAGTGGACAGTTTGTGAACCAGGGAACTTCAATAAATTCTGAGATGAAGATTGGAGAAGATAGGGAAGATCATGCCGGGAGAGGTTCCTATACCTAAAAACAAGGCTGTTGAGAAAGTGAGGTCTAATGGGGCAAGGTTTGGTAGGGAGCTAGTACCGGAGGACATGGAACCAAGCAAATAATGATATGTATTCTTATATATAATGTTTGTATTAAGTCAGTGGTGTGCTGAGGGGGTTTAGAGAGATCTTTTTGGGTGCCTCTGGGCCTGTCCTGTAATCAGTTCTGCCTAAAGACAGGTCCTGGGAATTGCCAGAATTGTAAGTTTGCCACTTGAACCAAAGTAAAGTGTAACACCATGAAATCATAGCATACTAGAGTGACAAACAATGTAGCACACAAGCAAACACCTGAAGCTGCAATCCTCAAACCAGTTATTCAGAAATAATTTATCTAAGTCAATGGGAACTGAAGGAAAACAAATAATTTACACCTGAATCTTTTAATCATTAAAGGAAGCATCTTTATTTAATTAGATTATTTTTCACCTTCCTTTCTTGATGGCATGTTGCAATGTTTCTGTATCTTTCTAAAAATCCAACAAGATAGGGCACAGTCATTCTCAACAAGTGGCAAACTGTGTGTGAGATGACCATGCATCACTCACTGTAGGCCACCCAGTGAATCCATGAAAAGATCTGAATACAGATATTCTAGGTCTTGGGCCAACATTCTGCCCTCTATCCAGAAGATAGAGGCATCCTTGAAATATTTGATAGAAGCCTAAGTAAGGTTATACTATGCGATAATCCTATCCATCCACCATTGCCCTCTTCTCTCTTATATAGCAGAAAACACTCCAAATAATTTCACGTTCACTTGCCCTGGCCTTTGAACATTAAAACGTTAACATGATGATAATCAGCCTTAAATCAATTACTCTGTAATTGCTGAGTCAATGGGAGCATAGTTAAATATTGATAAGAGCCTTAAAGCTCCATCAGGATGTATTGACAGCCTGGGAGATGAATGAAGCCTTGTGCAAGAGGAAATCTGGCTTGCATTGCTTTGATGGAGAATAGCAAAAGGTTGCGTTTACATTCTTATTACTGCTGTTAAAGGGGACAATCAATACATACTTCCTGTGCTCTGTAAGCATAGGGTAGGGGTAAATAACGCATGGTATTTCCATTCTTTTTTCTATCTTGAGGAACATGTGGGGTGGGAAGAGATACTGCAAGTCAGAAAGCTGAGTCTTTGAAATAAAGTAAATAGCAAAAAATGCCCAACTGGCCCATTAAATAAGAGGCAAAAGGAAGGAAGTCTCTTTTCTGCTGAGGAAGTTTTGACACTTCTCTGCTGGCACGTTCTCTAGCCATGGCTAGTCATGATAGCCTCA
>NW_015176024.1:380650-383756 GCF_001447785.1 Gekko japonicus | reverse complement strand
TTGCCAGTAACTGTGACTGGCATCCTCAGAGGTATAACACAGAAAGATGGAATACTGTCTGTGTCAAGGTATCCACAGTTTTAATCTGGAGGGACATACACTGGACACAGAAACTAATTGACACAGAAAGTATTCCATCTTTCTGTGTTTATACCTCTGAGGATGCCAGTCACAGTTACTGGCGAAACGTCAGGTTCTACAATGCCAAGACCATGGCCACACAACCCAGAAAATCTACAGCAAGTAATTACCATACTGTTTGAGGAGATAGACAGGAATCATCATTAAACAAAAACCTTGGACAGTTATTTGGATTTTGTAAGAATATATAGCCGCTTGTTATAGATTTTTTTTTTTAAGTACTAGATGATATTCATGAAGGCAAAGTGAAATCTTCTAGAGAAAAAAGATACTTTCTTCAGGTTTCTCATTTTAAATTGATTCTGGGCACTGTACTTGTGATTTCCCTTTGGATGCATAGCATTTTCTTAGCCATCAAAGCTATGTTTACCCTCTCACCGAAATTCAATTCAGAATCTACTGTGAAAATCTCTGTTCAATCAAATGTATTAGTATTCCTTAGGTTAAGTCGGAATACACCTATACACTGACCTCTATTTTGAATCAATTTTGCAGCTTTAAATGATTAAGGCTCCAAATAAATGATTGAGTATGCCTTGAGAGAAAATGTATCATGAATAAAAAGTTGACAGATACTTCATTTCTGGGTGAGACCTGAACCAGATTTATCCTGTTCAGAAACATTCTGAGAGGGATGGTGTGAAAATAATCTGTATTTTCATTCCTTATTAGCATAACTCCTTGCTAATAATCATGTGGTTTTCAGAGGTCAAGACTCTTCATTTTGTGATGCATCCCTTTCCTCTTTCTTCCCCCCACATTATATCAGTGTGTCTGTATCAGAAAGAGTCAGAAGGAAGCTAATTGAGAGTTGTGATTGGGCTGGAGAGATATACCATTAAATTAGGGATGAGACCAAATTTCGAAAGCTATTTAGTTCAATTTGAACATTCTCATTTTGATTTCATTTTTCCCTTGTGAGAAACAAACCAACAAGTCTTTTCTTATAAATTTTAACACCATTTCCAATATCATTTTAAAATGAATTGCATATAAATGGTAAGTAATATACAAGTGGTAGGGGGGGAATGCTGTATAAATGGCTTATAAACAGTGTGTGTATGTACAAATATCATAAAATGGTGGCAAATGGCATAGAAGAAGCAAAGAACCAACAACAACAAAAATAGGCAATGCTGACAATGACAACATACAAAATAAAAAAGAAGAAATAAAAAAGCCAGTGTGGTTTATTAGAGTGTCAGACTAGGATCTCAGAGATCTGAGTTCTGCTTCCCATCCTGAAATAAAGGTTGCTAGGCAACCTTGGGCCAATCAGTATCTCTCAGCCTAACCTACCTTGAACACTGCTTTGAGATCCCTGGAGAAAGGACAGGTAAAAATGTGATAGATGGACTGATAAATAAGCAAAAATGGTATTATCAGCTCATCCCTCAATTAAGTACTCTCTCATCCATGAAACGTACTTTTGTAAGGCACTATCTCGGCATAAGTTCTCTGTAGGATGGTAGTGAGAATAAAATAGGGCAACCCTGTAGTTGCTACTGTTATGTTTCTTGGAGGAAAAGTAAAGATACAAATCAGATATCCAATTATATATATTTTTTAATTTTTTTATTGTTTTCCATATATAATCAAATACAATCATTAAAATATTGAAATACTAACTTTTCAACAATGAGTATACACTAATCAGTCCATACAATAACATACAGCTTATTCGCATTATGCGGTTCTCAAAATGGGCTGCTTAATATAATACAACAAAGTTCTGTAACACGTCGTAACATCTCTTGGGTGCCACATAAGAACACGGTCTTGATTTTGACACTTTGAATTGCTGTTACCGTTAAAAAACTTAAGAAGGAGGAGGAAGACGACGAAAGAGAAAGAAGAAAAAGAGAGAAAGAAGAAAGAAAAAGGGGAAAAAAAGCAAAACTTCATATCCAGTGATGATATTGGGACCACTCGAAGGAGAGAAATTGTTGCTGTGACAAATAGTCCAACACCGGGAACCACTTGTTGATAAACACATCTTTTGTGGGATGTTGTGCTAATCAATTCAGTTTGTTACAGCATCCATCAAGTAGTGATTCCATAATTTTTTATACCATACCTCTAAGTTTGGAGCTCTATTATCTTTCCAGTAGGATGTGATAGCTGTTTTAGCAGCGTCCAACAAGATTTCAGTCGTGGCTTTGTGTGGTCTGAATTTCAATGCAATAGGCCATATATTTAAAAATATAGTTTCTGGTGAAAAAGTGATCTGAACGGATGTAATTTTGTGAATTGTGTTTATTATGTCTAACCAGAATTCTTTTACTTTTACACATTGCCACCAACAGTGAGCATAGTCTCCAACTTGCTGGCAACCCTTCCAGCAATATGGAGAATACTCCACTGATATCAAGGAAAGTTTATGAGGGGTAGTATACCATCTAGATAGTATTTTTATATCCAATTATATTTAATAATCTAGGTTAGTATTGTCTACTCTAACTGAAAGTACCTCTCTAGGTTCTCTGGCAGTGCTCCTCAATGTCAATCAACTACCTGAGATGATTCTGCCGGAGATGCCAGGGATGGGGCCTACAAATCCCCATGGCCCCTGTTAAATAAAAAATTCCCAAAGTAAATACTGTTGTGCTGGATTCACTGATGTGTTGGTTGTTGAATTTATTGATGGCTTGGTTTTAGATTATTGATTACTAGCAGTAAAGCCCGTTGTGAAAGCAATACAACGGGATCTAGAAAGAGGCTCTGGGGCAGTGCTCTGGCTTTGGGCAAACAGTGTCAATTTGCTGTGGTGACCTCAGCAGGGTATAATGACAGAGTCCACTGTTTTCTCCAGAGGAACTGATCTCTGCTACCTGAAGAGCAGTTGTAATTGTGAGTGATCTGTAGCCCTCACCTGGAGATTGGCAGCAATTGTTACCCAGGACAAAGTGGCTGGTTTGGAGGGTGTAGTCTATGGCATTCTACCTGTCTGAGGTCCCACCCCTCT
>NW_015176024.1:370790-379859 GCF_001447785.1 Gekko japonicus | reverse complement strand
GGCAGTATGGCATTGTATCTGTCTGAGGTCCCCCTCTTCCTCCTCCTCCTCAGACCCCACCCTCAGCAGGCTTCATCCCTAAAATATCCTGGAAGTTTCCAACCTAAAGTTGGCAACCCTATGTCCTTTCCTGGCAACCATCAGCCAACCTTTATCTGCCTGTCTGTCTTAAGTTTTACAACCCCCCCCCCAAGGCCTCTGCCTAGGGAAAGGGCAGTCTTTCCCTGCAGTGGTAACCAAAGCAGCTGACATCATTCTCCTCTCCCCTATGAGGTATGTTATGCAACTGAAAATTCCAACTGCCTTGCGGGGGGAGAGTTTGAGGTGTGGAATGGAGTGAAGTCCAATCAGCTTCCATATGCAAATGACCTTGGAACGCTGGGCGGGACTGCACAAAGCAGCCAGTCAACCCAGCCAGTGTCTTCTGAGTGGCAGTTCTTCCGGCCTAACACTAAAGGGGCCAATTTTAGAACGTTGGTGCCCACTATTCAATTATTATAAGGGAGAGATGATGTTTTGGAACTTGCCATCTGCATTCAGGGACATCTTACCACACAGGCAAATCAATGATGCAGAGAAAGCCAATCTCTCTACTTTTAGGAATGTAGCCTAGAAGTAGCACAGCTCCTCCATCCCATTGGGCATCATCAAGAACCTTGAAGGTCTCCACTAGCTGTTCACGACATTGACACAGATGCTTATGAGAGAGATCTAATGATGCACCAAACAAAAAAATGAGAATGAGAACATGATAGCGCAATCTCTTCCTGAGAATTTAGCATGGTGTTGTGCTGCTCAGTATACATATACAATAAGACAGAATGGGGCAGCAAATTTCACTTTACCTATGACAGCTGAAAAAAAACCATGGACCTGCTGTGACTATGCTATTCTACCTACAGCAGATGCAAAGCTTGATGTGACAATATTGTATGAGCTCTACCTTTGGTTCCCCCAAGTTTTTTTTTAATATTTATGAATTCCATTCAGATATGGTCAAGATTGTTCGCAAATTCTGTTTAATGACTCGATGGATTGCAAAGGCGACAAATATAGTGGATATGGCAGTTTAAATGTGATGTTGATGAGCTGTACTGTATGTTTGCAGGTTTGTAAGGCAGATCAATTTTCATATAATAAATAATGACAATTAGTGCCAAATTATAACATATGTCCTATGCATTTTCATTATCTTAAGCAACTGAACAGGAACAATTGGGGTTTGGCACCTGTAGCATAGGGTTCTATCCAGTGGCATAGTATTTGCTCTGGGCTAAGGCTGCCTGTGTTTCATCTAATGGAACAGCTCTTCTCTTCTCCTGCCAGCTTTCTGTATCTTTTTTTTCTGTTGGACAGAGACAACACAAAATATCTGGACCAGAGTTTTGGAAGAGATCAAGAGCACACAACACTAGAAAACTTATTTTCCTTCCTTCAGGGGATCTTTTATAACACATAGCTGAGATCAGCTAGCATTAGTGCTGTGGCAATGCAGTCTATCTAAAAGTGATACAGTCTGTCATGGCGTGGAGAGGGGAGCATGTAAAACGAAATTTCTGGAGGAATGTAGAAATAATGAGGTGTGGAGTGTTCAGATTCTGAAAGGCTTACACATGCATGTTCACTGCAGCTTCATGATAACTTGCATCAGTGAACAAGCCGTCACAGATCTAACATCCTAGACAGAACCTTTACATTAACTCATGCTTTGTCAGTTCTTACGGTCTACTGCCAGCCCTCAGATGCTGAATAGTGACATCATGTATATGTGACCAAGTCCTTAGTTGAAAGATTTACCCAACAAAGAAGAAAATTAAAGTTTTGTTGATCAGCTTTGATGGAATCAGTTACAATCCCTATTTTTATTTGACTAGCAGGAATTGTGGCCAGGTTTCAGACCATACCTTTCAGAAGAGTCGCTTGAGGCCAAAGGACAAAATTGTCCTCTTTTTGTTCACATAAATGGAAGAATAATCTTATAACTACACAGGCACGTGTGCTGAAGTGTTCATAAAAGAATGCTCCTGATATTGTCAGGTTCATCTCACTTGCTGCCAACAAAGACATGATGTCCTAGTCCTGCCCAAAGATGTCCTTTCCAAATGACTTTCACCTCAGACTTCCCAGCACACAGTGTAATTAATGCATACAGTAATTTATCTTCTATCTCTGTGGGAGTTGCTACCCTCTTGCCGAGAATGGAAAGATCACCTTCTTAATAGACTTGCTGAACACAACCTGAGGAAACCGAACTCCCAGAGCGCTCTTGAACATACAGACATACATATGGCAATATTCCGGAGCAGCTGTTTCCTCCCATTCTGTCTTGTTACTCTCCTTAATTCAATGAAAGCCCCCTTACACTGAGGCAGAAATTCAGCCCACTCAATCCCTTCCTTGATACAGAACTGCTTTGCTTCATTAATTTTAGCTGGATTAGCTCTAATTTTTAATAAGTTGGTATAATAAAGTTCATTTTTCACTGCTTGGGTTCCTGCTCCCCTTTTCCTGTACCTCTCTGAGTTTATCTTAGAGTGCTTCAATTCTAGAGGGGCTAGAGTTCATATATAGATATCTCATTGGTTGTGGCTGGTAAATGAAAGACAGCCTCCTTGAAAGCTACAGTGATATTGCGGATGAATTGTGAGTTTATAGGATGTTCCCAAGGTGAAAGCTATATGTGGATTGATCTCATAGTTTGCAAAAAACACAGGAGGAACATGTCTCCCAGGTGACTTTCTTTTATCTAGATTCTCTGTTCCTAATTAAAGCATTACCTATACCTGTAGACTTCAGTGGAAACCTCAGGTAAACATAGCAAGGATAGGAGAAAATAGCAAGTGTAGGAAAAATGGAGAGGATAAAATAGTTACAGCAGTGTGGTTGAAAGCTTGGGGAAATGAGGGATGATTCTTAAAGCTGCAAATGTGTTTTGGTAGTACTTGAAGCAACATTTAATTGGTGTTTGTCAATATTCATATTTGACAAACACATTGTTATGGTTATACTCTGGTCACAGTCCAGCCCTACATAATGGAGGCCAACACTGGATGCAGAAGGCATATATGCAGTGCAGCACATTGGCTTTTAATAAGATCCTCATGTGCACCCCCCATATAGTTGTTCATTTGCTCCTCCCCTCCCACATTACCCCAGCCTGTAAATTAGTCCTAGGCTAGGGATGCATTTGATCTTCTCTTCATCCATGTCCCCCACCCCACCTCTGCATTGTGAAGTCCTGAATTGCCTGGGCTTTTTTTTTTACCTGATGCTGTGGAAACCTCCTTTAAAAAAATAATAATCTTTTTCCCCCACAGAGCACTGTGCATATTCAGTATGTGCACTGTACATATACAGTATGTTTCAGCGTCCAGTTTCTTCAGTTCATTCACATCTTTTTTCTTCTCTGTGTTACAGTGCTAAAACACTGCCAAAACCATAACAAATGCAATCTGATGTCAATGAACGTAAGTAGGAAGATACTTTTTGTGTGGCATTTTTCTGTTTCACAGGAGTGTGTGTGTGCCCCTGCTGAACACCACACAAAATGAATCTTGATACAAGTCTATACAATCACATTATTTTTGTTAATTGTAATGCCCAATCTACTGTGGTGTATATACATACCCAAAGGCCAGCCAGGAAGTAAAGATGGCTCCTTAGAGTCTTGTGAAGATCTCTTCGTGCATGCACAAGTGCATCCTCATTGGGATGGATAATGGGCTGGATCCTGTGGATCTTTTCCATTTGAGGTGATAATTTCCTCAGGTACAAGGAGCCTTCTCCTGGCACAAGAAGGTCAGACCCTCTTTCATCAGGGAAAGGCTCCTTGCACCAGAGAAAAGTACCACCATTCATGTAACAGATCCAACCCTGTGCTTTTCATTTCTACCCCACCTTTTGATCCCAAAGGACCCCCAAGGTAGATAACACAAGACAATAAAATGCAATCAAGTTGTTGGAACTACTAACACCATCCATTTTAAGGATATATTTCAAATAACCAAAGGAGCACTTAACACAGCACTAGTGTAAGGAAACAGAATACCTGCTCCAGCTTGGGCCCAATCTCCATCTAGCATTTGCTCTGCTGTTTTACCAAACCCACACTGGAACAGAAAAGATGTGGCTCAAAACCACAGTCAAATACCCCAGGCCAACACCATACTGACTGTAGAGTCACTACTGAATGGCCATAAAACAGCCGTAAATCTATGCAGATGGCTACCATAAAACCGAGTGATCAAAGGAAGTGAAAGTGGCATGCAATCTGGACACTGCCATAAAATCCAACAATCAAAGTGAAAGTGGCATGCAATGTAGAGGGGGATTTCTGTTCCAGCGTGGGTTTGGTAAAACAGTGGAGCAAATGCTAGATGCATACTGGGTCTTGGAGCAGCCAAGTTTAGATGCCAGCCACCTAAAAGCCAGGAGATTGGTGATTTCAAGGACTTTCAAATCCAGGGATTTCTACATAGAAGTAATGGCTCCTGAAAAAGAATTCTGCTTCTTGTGACCACTTCCTTAGCTTCAATGACTAGTACACTTGAATCAGGGCCCCTGATGACCCAAGCATCAATTTGGGACTTTCATATGGAAGAAAAAGTGCACTTACTAGCTCTTTGATTAGTGACAGGAAATCTCATTTAAGATTGATGTAATACAGTCTCTACAGCTTCTACCAGTGAGCAAGTGGTTTTCTACAGTCTGAACCAGTGGAACTTTCCAAACAGTTGTTGAAGTGGTGTCCCAGAGGGAAGTAACAGGTGGGCAGCAATGGCAGCTGGCTAGCTAAAGAACTGGTTTGCAGGCAGCCAATGGATAGGCAAGTGGTGATCTCTGTCTGGCACATTCTTCCTCCCTTGGCACTTCAGTGTACCATGGTAGATGTAGTTTTCACAGTGCCTGACAGTAATGCCTAACACCTTATGACTACATTTCCTAGGGTGCAGAGGCACCAGAGATAAAGGGGAGTAGGGCGAGGTTCCAAGTACCCACTGATTGGCTGCTCACTTGCTAAGGGATGTCTGGAACCAGCCTAAGGTTGTATTGACAGCAGCCTTTACCACTCTTCTCTGGTTTAGATGAATACATCTCTTTGTAAGTTGATGTTTTATTTGTTGGAAATCTGGGGTGAATGGAAGAGGGAAGGAGAGGATGGACATTGGCAAAAGCAATATAAGAAAGTGTACTTGTGCTATTTACAGAATGCTCCCATGAATGTACATAGATTGTTGCAGGCAAAACAGAGAGGGTCTGGAACAGCGAGACTAGCTACAACACCTTCTACCCCTCCCTCATCCCAGTTGGATCAAAACACCTCTTTTTATTTTATTATTTTAAATATGTAACAAAGTTGATAGAAGAAGGACGGGGAGGAGGGGAAGCATTAAGAAAACATGTGTGCACAACACATTTATGGCCCAGTTCTGACCAGTTTCAAATGTTAGTAAAATGGAACTTTTTTGAATATTTGAGGGTGTTGATTGCAATTTGCAGTCCAAATGTGATCCAAGCAGAGGGGTATTTGAGCATCCCTGGCTGTAACAAGCTTTGCCTTCCAGCCATATAGTGGATTATATGGCTTCCGGTTCCTACTCCATTCCATTTGTTGCTCAGTTTCCTGTCTGTCCTCCTTCCAACCAAAACACATAGCTCTCTATACTGCTTAACTCAGTGTAGGGTCTTTGCCCCCCAAGTCAGAATAACAAGACGGACAACAGTTTGGTTCCCAGAGGGAATCATCATTCACCGCCCTGGGCCTTAATAACCCACAGGCCATTCCTGAAGACACCCCAGTTCCCAAAACAAGGAACGGCTTAAGGTGCTCACCATTTTCCACTTCCTTATCCCTGCACTATTCTGCCAAAGTGACCAACCTATTTAACAGCCACGCCCCAAGCTGTCGTTCCACTGCTTCAGTGTAAGGTAGGCAAAAACACCACCACCTTGGGTGACCAGCCTCAGCCTACACTAGAAACAGGGCGGGCAGGCGGGCGAGCACGAGGCAGCAACTGCCCTGGGCGGGAGCGGAGCCGAGCCTAACTAGGCTGGCTCTTCCCCACCCACGTCTCAGCATGCTGCGCTGCGACGCCATTGCCACCCCGCCTTCCTCCTTGGGGGCAAACCAGCCCCCGGCCGTCATTGCCTTCTGCGGGCGATCGGGAGCTCCCTTTCCTGGCCTCTCTCACACACAAAAAGAAATGTATGAATGAAAGAAATCCATGTGTCATACAGGCACGGTAACCAACGCTTCCTATTGAGTGGCCACTCAGAGAGAAACCCAGGTTAGCTGCCGCATAATATATAGAGCAGTCCAATAAACACCCTTGAAAGGCATACTTTGTATTTACAAAACGAGGATATTTTATTCAAAGAATCTAAACTGGTGCAACCCCATTAAATTGGATTATGCTAAATCTGCCATAGAAGACGATTTGATCCTAGGTTTCTTTGCTGTTGCTTGGGCAACCAGAGAGAGCACAAGCTCCTGCCCTTCTCCAGTTTTGAACAGCTTCCTAATGGAATGGATGACAGGAAGTTTAGCGCCATATGCCTGGCGGTGCTTCCTTTGATGTGAAACCAAGTGGCTCGCTCTCTGAATTTAGACAGAAGAGAAGCACTTCCTTTTGCCCTGTGGCTTTTAAAAAAATCTCACTTGCCTTCCTGGGCAACAAGCCCACTGTAATACAGGAAACTGGCATCATCCAACACATGAATGCAGAGTACACTTGTCTGTGTTTATGATTACAGGAGTCAAGCTGCTTTCAAATCAGTTTCTTTTTTTAAAAAAAATGTTGAAAATGTGTATCTTTTGATAGGCTGCCAGCAGCGTATAGATATATAACCACTCCAGCTATGGTGCATCATAAAATTTTATTTCCTGTAGATTTGCCCTGCCACAGAACATTTACTAGCTGTCAAAGAAAGTAAAAAACATGCTAACAGCCTGAGGTTCCCTTTACAAGCATTGAAATTCCTCAAACCACCCCACAGCTAGTACTTTTTCATAATCCTCCTCGCCACACTTGATGTGTGCGGTTTGTGGGGTGGGGGGAACAGAGCAGGGTGGTAAGCTTATCTTTAAAATACAATATTTTGAAATGGGTCTCCAGGGTGCAAAGACATTGGGAGGTATGATTTAATTTGTGCTGTCTTTGTGACATTTAAGCATGAAGCTGTCAGATAGAATTGTATCCCTCACTTCAGAAAAAAATAAATGGGAATGAATCTTCCTGGAAAGGGGCACTTATGCGGTTTATTAGATCTTGGTATTGTTAAATTCTAGGGTCTCTCAGTCGGTATGAATACACAGCAGCCTCACTGTCAATGTTAAATTTAATTTCATATCTCCTTTTTTATTCTTCATTTATGCATTTTTTTTATTGCCTCAGGAGGAAATAAAGAACAAATACCACAATCTGTAAACGAGGCTGAGGCATTATTTCTCTGGGCCCTGTACAAACTTTGTACCATCACATCCCTTCCCCCTTCCATTATCCTATTCCATATGTGCAAACTCATGAGTCACAAAACAAAATAGGTAGAACAGCCACTCAGTTGTCTTAACCCCTGTGTCTCTGGGAGTGCTCCTCCCATGGCTGCCAGAGGGAGAGTACAGAGAGGAGAGGAAAATCATCTCAGCCACTACAATTTCATGTGTAGCTCTGTCTGGTATGGTGGCAGAGTGGTTTAACTCTACCTCTTGGAGAGAATAGACTTTTGAGGCCTGTCTCTGGTGATGAGCAGACCTAGTAGCTACAAGCTTTAAACATAATTCATCACATAACTGTAGAAGGCAGCAAGAGTCCAGTAGAACCTTAAAGACTTACACTGCCACAAATTTTGTTAGTCTTTGTGACAGGGGATGAGCTTTCATGAGTCACTACTAACTTCTTCAGATACCAATATCAGATACCAGTATTTGAAGAAGTGAGCAGTGACTCACAAACGTTCATACCCTGCCACAAATTTTGTTAGTCTTTAAGGTGCTATCAGACTGTTACTCTTTTCCACTGCTGCAAACAAAGACATCTACCCTTCTTGATCGATCACCACATAACATGTGTATAAATAAATCTTCTTAGACCTTTTGCTTCAGTGTAGCCTTCAGGCTCAATACAAAACTCACGTAACATGTGTATAAATAAATCTTCTTAGTTGTTTTATTAGACCTTTTGCTTCAGTGATCTCTGTAGCCTTCAGGCTCAATACAAAACTCACCTCTTAGCAGCAACCCAAAGTATTTACACTTTTTACCCTAAGAACATCTTGTAACAGAGGGGAATGTTATATCTTAAAACCAACCAGGTTCCTCAAATTCATAGATGCAGCGTGGGTACCCTCAGTTTCCAGAACAGGCTTGTCACAGGTATCCATCCCACCTGCCCCCAGCACTTGGCCCTCCCTAGCAATATGACATTTCAATTAAATATAATCAGGCAGAGTAGAAATAACTTTTTTTTAAAAACTGCACACACTCCTCTATATATCATTTCCATTAATTCACCATTACTGAATTAAACATCCTGTGTTCTACTACATCATGACAAGGTGTACAAAACACAACATAAGTTTCTCACACCAGACCACTGTCACAAATGAGCTATCAATTTCATTCCCAATACTATTGGATTTCTTAATTAGTTCCTCACCCCCCCAATTAGATTTCTTTAATATGTTTGATGAAAAGTTCTGCAAAAACTTGACTCCTTTGCCTGATCAACATAAATTTTAGAGTTTTGCCATAAAGCCTGAGTGGAGAATGACTTGCTTAAGACTTTTTATATAGTTTGATGAAAACAGTTCTAGATTTTTTTTTGTCTTTATATATTTATCTATCTAGATATTTATATTCCACTTTTACTCCCCACTGGGGATCAAAAACAGTTTACAGTATCCTTCTCCATTCCATCCTCACAACAACCCTGTAAGGTAGGTTAGGCTGAGAGAGAGAATGACTGGCCCACGATCACTCAGTGTGCTTCCTTGGCAGAGCAGGGATTCAAACCTGGGACTCCCACATCCTAACATGACTCTCTAATCACTACCCCATACTGGCTCCTTATT
>NW_015176024.1:354839-370374 GCF_001447785.1 Gekko japonicus | reverse complement strand
GGGTGGAAGGATCTCCTCTGACAGACAGTAACTGCACGTTTTGATTATAGCAGTCTGGAGTTCAAGCTGCACGTTATGAAAAGTTGTTTATTTCTTTCTTCACTGGGTATCTTTTTGTAACTCAAAGTAGCCTGGGAAAGATGAAAGTTGCAGTCTTGCCAAGTCTTGCAAGTCGATCTCACATTCCTGAGAGAACATGGATTCTTTCAGTAAGAGGGGAGAGCAGACGATACTTACAGTGAACCCCTTGCTCCGAATAAGGTCCCGCTGATAAACATGTAACCATTTTTTTGTAAAAAAAGCAGCCCATAATGTATGACCATCTTTATCTTATTTTTAATTGCTATTCTTCTTTTTCTTCTTTGTTCATCCTGCCTTTAGTTTTGCTTTTAGCTCGCCACTTCTGCGGCCCATCTCTTCCTCACCTTTCAGATGGCAACGAGGAGAAAGAGCCCCACATGACACACGACAGCTGTCCATGGCCCATCAGACATAAGATGCTATGACTGGAAACCTCTGCCAGGAGAAGTCCATCAGTCTTTCACTGGACAGAAAGCTAAACCACTTGTGACCATTTCTCCTCTCCCCCATGAGAGTAAAATTGGAGGCAATATTTATGTTAGAGAGATTTCTTTTTAAAATTCTCTTAACCATTTCAGTATATAAACAGCGTTCCGTGTGCCTTGGTGTTTAGTCATGACGGCCACATGACCACGGAAACGTCTTCGGACAGCGTTGGCTCTTCGGCTTTGAAAGGGAGGTGAGCACCGCAACCCTAGAGTCCGACTCGACTGGCTTTCGAGCAAGGGAACCTTTACCTTTATATAAACAGAAGTTGGTTACTCAGTATCATATTACCAGAATATCTACCACATGATATCATTCTAGCAGAATATCTAGAAAAGAATAATTAGTCAGTTTTCTTTTCTAACAACCAGCAATACAAAATGATTATTGCATTACGTTGTTGTAAATATTTTCTTTGGCTATCAAAACTATGTTCTTTTAAGGCTTTTGTATACTTTTCCTAGCAGAAGATCTTTATGCAATGAGTACAGGTGGGTCATGGATACTAACCACAAACCTATGGGAGTGAATATTCTTTAGATGTTGATTCCTTGTTTTCCTTTCCCATGGGGCTCCAAAGTGGCTTAGAACATTTTTTCCTCCTCCATTTTATCCTCACAACCACCCTGTCCAGTAAGTTAGCTTGAGAAAGAGCAAGTGGTCCAAGGCTATCTAGTGGTTTTCCAAGACAGAGTGGAGGATCCCAACCCAAGTCAACTATATCCTAGTCCAGCACTCTAAGCACTATGTGTCAGGTTCCCAGTTCAATCAGTTCTCAACAACATCCAGTTGTAGAAAGCTAACTTTATTGAGACAGTTGATAGATATCATCCTAGACACATCTATTGTTTGGACTAAAGCTAAACGCGGGAAAGTTGCAGATATAGGGGATTCAAGTAAAAGCACTAAAGGTCAGGACCCAATCACCCTCCAGTATTTTGCCCGCCAGAAGCAATGACAGGTGCACTGTAAATGGAAAGATGCACCGAGAGCTCGACAGTATGCTACCCTGGATCGTGTGGCACAGTGGAAACAGTTTGTTGGCTTGAATCTAACTAGTGAAAATGAAGGGAACCTGAGTTTTGCAGCTTTACTGGCAGGAAGGAATGGATGGAGGAAGGTTCCAAGGCTATGATTTTGGGAACAGATTCTGCTTTAAAGATTAGCACTACCTGTCTAACTGTCTGCCTGCCTGCTTGTCCACTCTTATCTTGTATATTTCATTTTACATTTTATATATTCTTGTATGTATCAATACAGATTGCAAAAGCACCAGAAGCTTCAAGTTCTCTCAGAGACACTGACCCTATAAGTGGCTGCCCATGTATCCTCATGCACTGACAGAGTGCAAGATCATATTAATATATATTGGAAGCAGATGGTGGAACCCAGGCCAAACCCCGCATAAGGTGAAGCAAAGCAGATGGAGGCACCCGCCCCACCCTGAGCCCTGCACAAGGTGAGGCAGAGAGCAACACTCAACCTGGCTGAGCTCTGCTGAATGCTAAGCTAGACAGATGGCAGTGCCTGGCTGTGCCCTGTGCAAACTGAGGCAGAGGGTAGCAGCCAGTGCCTGGTTGAGCCCTGCCAAGGCAGATAGTGGCACATGGCTTGTCTGAGCCCTGCACAAAGACAATGGGCAGCACCCAGCTTAGGCGAGTGCCATGCAAGGTGAGGTCAGCTCTCAGTTGAGATGAGGGAGGCAGTGCCCAGTCCACGTGAGATGAGGGAAGTAGCAACTGGCCTGCCTGAGATGAGGGAGGCAGCAACCAGCCAATTGGTTAGGCAGGCTGCCTTTTCCTTCCTCTTTCCATCCCCCCCCTTTGGGATAGAGGGGCAGGGTGAGATGTGCTCTCTCCCTCCCGAGGTGGGCTGGAGACGGGACCTTTTCCCGGGTTTTTCACTGCCAGTCTGCCCCTGCTCGTTGGATGTTCTGAGGATAAAATGAAGGAGAGAATGACGTGAGGTGGTTTGAGTACCCACAGTGGAGAAAGGTGGGCTGTAAACGAAGTAAATAAACAACAAGTATAGCTGAAGATGGACTGGTGGATAAAAGGTGGGTGGGTGGGTGAATGGGAAGGAGAGGAGGCAGGAAAGGGGGAGAGGCTATGGGGATTTCAAGGATTTGAGTGCAGGAGAGGGAAATTCACCCTGCAAGCCCTTGCAAGTTGCCGCTTGTATAACTAAAACACCCTAAAAATAAAGAAAAGGTGACACATGATGCACATAAAAACAAGAAGTACCTACTTCAGTGGTCTGTAAAAACAAAACCCTTTGTTCAATCTTCTTAAAATTTATGGGATCTTTAGGTTGGAGGGAGGGATATGTTCTGTGCAAATTTTGTACTATTATCTTTAAAACATCTGCCCTAGACTTTCAAATTCGTTTCCCATTGAAAATAAACTCCAGACCCCTCCAACAACAACAACAAACTGAGGGGGGGGGAGAATTTGAATCCTGAACTGATAGTGTCCTGCTTGAAAAGCAGCAATCACAGTAAAAACCCGTCTCTCCAAAATCCCAGATCCAAAATTATAACATTTTTTTCCCTCTGAGCACACCCTTACTTTATATACAGTAAGCCCATCCGGTCATGCAGGAAAGATATTTTATTTATCTGAAAAATTCAGATTACTTATGAATGTAAAACCTGCTACCTTAAGTGTACAAGAAAACTCACAGTGACCAACAAATGTTGCAGCTGGTAGTTGTGGCCTTGTCAAGAAGTCTGGATTTCGTTCTTGTTAGTATAGTATAGTGGAGGTCTTAATCAAACCCAAGTGTAAATATATGAAGTGATGTGCACGTACGTGTGAATCAGCCATTGTATCACTGACTGATAATGAGTTGGAAGTCAGTCTTAAGCACATGTATTTTCATGGTTCAGTCCATTATTTACAGAATGTCTTAAGCACATGTATTTCCATGGTTCAGTCTGTTATTTACAGAATGTCATAGGTCCCGATCAGATGGGTTTTTAGATCCATGCCAGGCACAAGTGCCCGGTGGATTTAAAGGTCCTGACCAGACAGCAACATCAGGGAAATGTGCCTGTTCCGTGAGCTTCCAGCAACGTCTGGAGTTTTTGCTTCCCAACGGGCCAATTGTGGACTTTCCCCGGTCTCATCATTCCAGCGCGCTATCCTCCCATCGGGATGATCTGATGTCAGACCATCCCAAGTGGGCGCCATTTTAAAAAATTCGTAGTGATATTCACATAAACATGTAAATGTGCGATAGCCACAGAGCTCCACTCAAACGTTGCAGACAATTTCATGTTTCTAAATGGACTGTGAATTTTATGTACTGCATTAATTTAAAAGGTACCTAGATAGAGGTATCACTGGCGGTGCTTTAATCATTCAACTCTGTGCATGTGCAGAAAAGCAAGTACACATTGAGGCATGGATGTGCATGTGCAAACAGATTTTTTTTTTTAAACCAAACCATGCGGCTCATTCAGGTGGATGCCGTCTAGATAATCCACTGCAGAGTGCGTGCGCGGTAAGGGGAGCTGTCTGGTTGTGCAATGCCAAATAAAAAAGATCGGGATCAAATTAGAGCCAGGCCAATTTCAGTATTAGCTGCCCATCTGAATGCACCCTTAGGCACATGTATTTTCATGGTTCAGTCCATTGTTTACAGAATGCCTTGTAAGACGTAATTCTAAATTACTGCTTCTACACTTCTTATTATACTCAGGGATTATGTTATGGACAGTAATTACAAACATTTCTGTAGGTAGCCAGGTATTTCATGGCCAAGGGCTAGAGCAGAGCTCAAGTACTATCCACTCTTACCTTTCTAGCTGGTATTGGTTTGTAAATTAGAATACTTCTTCTTTCAAAGCCTTGAAATGATAGGTAAAACCTATTCTGTCTGTTGCAATGACCTTTATCAAGAAGGAACCAGTGGACTCTAATAGGGTCTATTGATGGCCATCCAAGACAGATTAACATTTTGTTTATTAAAAGGGTGTGTGTGTGTGTGTGTGTGTAAGGTGCTGTCAAGTTGCAGCTGAATTATGGCAACCCTACAGGTTTTCAGGCAAATGATTAAGCAGAGGTTAGTCATTGCCTTCTTCTGCAAAGTCTTCTCTGGTGATCTCCCGTTCGTGTATTGACCCTGCTTAGCTTCTGAGATCTGATGAGATTGGGCTATACTACACCATTCTACATACGTGTAAGAGGGTTTTTAAAAAATATTATTCTGAAATCTTTATCACCCTCTAGTCTCCTTACTATTGCACATAAGTGAATTGGTGTGTTTACGGTCAACTATGTTCCCAAAGATGTTTCTCCAATGCTCCCCTTGGTCAGCTAATGAAAGTTGTGCTGGGTTCATCTCTGTGGGGGTGTTACTTTTTGCATATCTTACAGCAACAGCATTTTTTCTCAATGCCAGGCCAGCTGCAGACTTCCATTTTTCATGCAGATGTTATATTTATTTTTCTTCTATCATGCCAAGATGAGGCTCAAAGGAAAACAATGCCTGGCACAGTGTGAATCTCATTACACATATATTGTTAACATAAGAAAATGCCTTTGGCTGAAATGGTGGTTATCCCTTGATGATTTTTAAAGATCCCCCTATTCATAAATGATATCCTAGCACAATAATCCATTTCCCTCACCAGCTTAGTATACAGATTCAACAAGAGCAATAAAGCCCATTCATACTTCTCTTTCAGAATGGAAACACTATGTGGTCCTCAATTCCCTGGCAGTTAAGAAGATCCAGGAGCTACACTATATGATTTTGTTTCATTTGAATGGGAAACTACTGGAGACTTAAATTGTCATTGTAATATTTGCTTTGAATTCCTGCAGAGTAGATTTAAAGCAACTGGTATAGGCCCTTAACGAGTTCCAGCTAGAAATATTGTGCTCTTTCCTTGGCCCATCTCTTCCAAAATGTCTAGTTGCCATTTCTGCTTTGCCCTTGTACTGTGGAATAAGAACACAGGACACCCAATGTATTGGTTAGACTAGGTTTTATTAATGGTCAGTCTGCATAATTTTAAAACACTTATTTCATTTTTTAATGTGGGTTACCATACATTGAAATCCTCTACAGGCTGTTGGCATTTTGGGTAACCCCACTCTGCCTCAAAACCCAGCCAGCATCACTGCTGTTTAGCCCTTGCGAAGAGGTACCAAACCTATTTTGTTATTTATTTATTTATTCAAATTTATACCCTCCCTTCCCAGCCCAAGGCCGGCTCAGGGCTTCCTCTCCCAGCCCATAGGGCAAATAATGTTTAGTGGAAGCTGCTCAGCACCAGAGTCCCCTCTCTAACCACCCTCCCAGCCACTTAGCCAATGTGCTTTCATCCTTGCATGCCTCAAGATACTTGCCAATTATTCCAACTGATGCCCTAGCAATCTGTGCTATTTATTTATTTATTTCATTTATACCCCGCCCTCCCCGCGCGCGGGCTCAGGGCTGCTTACACAGGCACAACCGTGCAATAAAATACAACAGGATTAAAACAATTAAGGCACCCAAGGTGCGATAAAACTACACATATTAACCACTTAAAACCAAAATTCATATTTTACAGGATACATCGGCGATTAAAATACTCACTCATTATTGTATATCACAGTGAGATCAGAAGAAAGGGGGGGGGAATGCCATGGGCCAAGAGGCTCTGTGTGGCTAATCAGTCCACCCCAGTGGAACTGCTCTGCAGTGCACGATGGTGGTAATAGTGGTGGCGGCGGCTCCTACTCAAAAGCCTGGCAAAAGAGCTCCGTCTTGCAAGCCCTGCGGAACTGCGAAAGGTCCTGCAGGGCCCTGTTCTCCTCCGGGAGCTCATTCCACCAAGTAGGAGCCGCCACCTGTTACTAGAGGGGTTAGTCTAGAGATTAGCACTTTTCAGTGACTCTACCACCTCCAAGTTCAAACAGGACCTGACACAGGTCAACAGAAAGATGTCATACACCTGCAGAGAAGTAAGCACTATTATCCCTGAACAGATGACCCACAGAGAATCTGATGCCTGAATGGGGAATAGATCCATTACCACCCTGCATCACTGTCCTGTTGACTTTGTACTTTGCAACTTCCGTGTTTGCAAACTCTCTGTGTCCTTCTCTGCAACATGTCTGACCACTGAGTACTAACCCCAGCACCAACCTGTAACCAGCTTCAAGACCTGGCAGACCTGTGAGCTAAGTGATATGCCCAAGGTACATACACAATCATTCTCATCCATATATATCACAAAGACTTACATGTGCAAGCCACTTAATCCTTGGTGAAGAAGTAGCAACAGCTACCCCTACGTCCTCTCAGACTTTCAAAACCACTTGATGTTGGCTCTTCACAGATAAACCCAAAAAATTCCATGCAAAACTAAGAAAAAAATATTTTGTAATATATGATATGCAATTTGCCCTCTTGCTATCTTCACTTATTTTTCATTGTAAATGCTACATTATTTTTTCCTAGTTTTAGTATTCTCTGGATGCCCTATTCTTCCTCCTCACTTTGCTGTGAGAGAGTTATTGTTGATGAAAGCCTTTTAAGAATATATCTAATTCAGATTCTGTTCTGTAGAATATATCTAATTCAGATTCTGTTCCATCATTCCAGAAGCCTAAAGCCTTCATTTGAAAGTCCTAAAAATATTATCAGCTCTACATGTCTCACAGTTTGACAGTGGCTTGAATATAAAAAAACAACTATATACTAAGGAAAACACATGGCCAGGGAGAAAGCCATCAAGACTAGAGAGGATCGTAAACTTGCTTCCTTCTTTAAGTGTTGTGACTAAGTTGCCCACACCTCTCCTTAGGCAGGTCTGACAAAGGGAATGTTCCTTTTCTTTGCCAGATACAGGCATAGCAAGTAGCTTTCTGCTGGTTTTAGGGATTGGCACAAACTGGCTGATGAACTAAAGCCTGTCACAAATTTTGGCCTGTTCAGGGTTTGCTAATTGAAGTTCATGAACTGAAGAACCAGAACAAACTACCATGAATTTTAATGCAATTCATGGTGGCTTGTGATGGTTCATAAAGGGCAGAAAGCAGAAGTTTACCCCTATGTTCTGCTCTTCACCGGAAACAGCAGGAAGCTTCTCCCCCTCAGTTCTCTCAGTTCCCTGTGGCTTTTAATAGGAGCAGAAAGCAGGGTTTAAATGGTTCAGATCCAGCAGAAAGATGGAAGGGAAGTCCCTTCCTGGGAGATCTCCCCCCCCTTTCTGCTGGCTGCTGTTTTTCAGGATTTCTTCTGTAGTCTTTTTAAAGTTTAAAGGGACTGCAGAAGAAAGACCAAAACAGCTGCAGGGCACTTCCCCACAGCACAGCTGATTTTCTTGCTGTTGCAGTCCCTTGAAATTTTAAAGGGGCTGCACAAACAGCCTGAAACAGCTGAGCAGCTCAGCTGTTTTTTGGAATTTCTGCAAACCCCGTTTAAAGGGACTGCAGTCCCTTTCAACAGGGTTTCCAGAGCCATGAACCTCATGAACTGGTTCAGTTAATAAACAGGCTTCCCGGTTCAGTTTATGGTTCAGTTCATGGTTCCGCCACAAACCATGAACCGAACCGTACTTTCCTGGTTCATGCCCATCCCTAACTGATTTCAACCAGAGTTCGCCTTTTAAAATGAACACCTTCAAAAGTATGATTCATGTTCTCTTCCACAGATCTGTTTACACTGTGTTTTCTTTGTCAGGCAAGTGTGGAGGTGCAGAAAAGTGGCTGCATAAGTCTTCCTCATGCGTCAGTTCTCCCTCCAAATGGTACTTCCAGGTTGTTTTTTCACTCAGTAAAAAGTAGAAGCTCTCCCTACCTCTGCAGCCGGTGTGGAATGAAGTGTGAGTGTTACTTTTCATCAACTGGATAGGCAATTAAGCGGTCATTTGAAACCCCGATTTGCAACAAAGGAGAGGGAGGAAGTCTGCCCCCCCCACTAACTCTAAACAAAATTTTAAAGCAATATTTGGGGCTAGGAGCAACAGCATTTTTGGATTAAATCAAGTAAAGTGCAGATCGAGTAAATCAAGTAAAGCGACTCTATAAAAAACTCCCACAGACTTTAAAAAACTTTTCCTGATTTGTAAACAATGACTGATTGGGCAGAAAAGATGGCGACGAGAATGAAGCACTTTTATTAAATCAAGTAAAGCGACTCTATAAAAAAACTTCCGCAGACTTTAAAAAACTTTCCCTGATTTGTAAACAATGACTGGGCAGAAAAGATGGTGGCGAGAATGAAGCACTCTCCTGGAACTGCAAGATCAGCACTTACAGCTGCTAAACCGGAAGTAAATACTGACTTTCCCAACATATTGGCTGCAGCATTGTGTCTTCTGCTGGATCAGATGAACAACCTCAATAACAACTTTGAAGCATTTCAAAAACAACTGAAAGAGATTAATATGAAAACAGAGGAGACAGCAAAATCAGTGAAAAAGGTTAAAGCCAAGACAAAAGCAATTAAGCAAAGGCTGGAGGTAGTGGAGAAAGAGAGAATCTCTGACAAAGAACAGCTTTTAGGACTCCAAATGGAAAAATCAGCTTTTGTTCTGAGATTTCAAGGGGTCCCTGAGCAGAAGGGTGAGGATCTGAAGGAAATCTTAAGTGAAGCATTGGCCCCAGTGACAGGTTTAGCAGCGGATCTACTGCAAAGTGATATGGATACGATCTATTGGGAAATAATGGTGAGATTCTCAAAGAGATCTACAAGAGACATGATGCTCAAGGCCACAAATGGGGTATCCCTAAAAATCAAAGACAAAGAAATCAGAGTCCTAAAAGATATACCATTTGAGATAAGAAAGAAGACAATATAAAAACCTAACTAATTTTCTGCAGAAAAGCTCCACATCCTACAGATGGATAATTCCTGAGGGACTTATCTTCAACTACAAAGATAAAAAAGAAAAGATGGAGTCTGTCAAAAAAGTGAAATTGTTTTTGGAACAACAACAAAGGCCAACAAGTGATAAAAGAGGAACAGAGGAACCAGGAGAAGAAGAAGACAGCACATATGGGACGGGAAGTTCGGACTTAGTGGGCAGTACCCCAGAAGAGGACTCCGATTCAGAAAAAGGGGCTGCCACCCCAAAACTCCTGAATGTCTAAGGAAACTTTGATAAGAAGAAATATAGGGGAAAGTATAAGAAATAAGACAACCATATAAGCTTTAAAGTTTAATTGTTTAAGCTGTACCTACCTGATTTAAATACGTAAATACCAGTGTGTAATAGAAGCTTTAAAAATTTGTGCTATTCCTATTAATTTTCTATAGAGGGAACTTTGTTTAAGCTAAAGGTTACCCATATTGTATGATCCTTGTGTAGCTTAAGTTTTAGTTTAGTGTTTTAGTGTGTATACTGTTTAGTGTTTTAGAGGGAAAATAATAAAAAAGCTATTAAAATGGGCAAATCACTTGTGTTATAATTTGTACACAAGACCAACATATTCCGTAATGGGATAAGTTATTTACTTGGAATGAGATCTACATATCCAAAAGTTGGCTTCCATGCCTGCACTGAAACTTATTATAGATTAATTATTGTGTGTGTGATGTGCACATAAGCACCTGTGTACTGGTAAAACACACGCACTTACCACAAAAGGATTCTGTCAGCTCCCATCAACTAAAATGTGAGACAACCATCTTGGGGTTAAACTAGGTTATATTAAATGGCTGATCTGCATTAACACAAAGGACAGGAACATCCTTTATAATGAGATGCATCAGGGAGATTCTCCTTGCCTGTCATGAGCAACCCATCTTATGCCTGCCATTCTTATTTATGACCTAACCAGTTCAAAGACCAGGCCTACCTATATTAAAGCCCACTAGGAGCAACATGAAGCAAGCAAAAATGTTCCCCTACCCAACCCAATCATGGGAGATCCAAAACATTCTGCTTGGCCCAGAAGGGAACCAGTGAACCTCATGTTTTCCAAGAAGAAGGTAGGTTAAGAAAGTGGAGTCCCCTTTAATGATACAGCTTTTAGCCTTCCAATTGGCTGGACTCTATCCAATACTCTCAATAGCTTTTTGTACCTCTTTTGAAATGAGAGGCTGGCAGTAGGGATGGGCATGAACTAGTTCATAACTAAATTTCGTGATAAATTTTGGGCAGTTAATGCTTTGCGAAGTCAAGTTCATAGCAGGTCAACTTTCCATGGACTTTCAAGCTGTTTGTGTAAGTTTGTGCAGGTTTGTGAGCAGATACATTTCCAGACAGAGTGTCTCTGCTCAAAACTTCAAAGCAATAATTTGGAGGACATGTAGAGGAGCATTCAGGGGAGGTCACCTGTGACTTTGATGTCTCCAGCTTGCACAGGATCTATTCTATACATTCCTGAACCTCCTGAACCATTTTGACAGGTGCAGGTTCAGGAGGTTCAGGAGTGTATAGAATGGATCCTGAGCAAGCTAGAGACACTCAACTCACAGGGGATCTCTGGCTGACTCCTCTATCTGCCCAAATTTGGCATCTCTAACTTGCACAGGATCTATTCTATACACTCCTGAACCTCCTAAACCTGCACCTGTCAAAATGAACATAAACCCAATCCTCACCAAACTTGGTGGGCAAGTAGAGGAGGGTCAGCCAGAGATCCCCTGTGAGTATGGTGTGTCTAGCTCACTGGGGGGGGGGTTCTACCACCTCATGAACCAAACCAGTTCATGAGGTGGTAAAAGTCTGTGGTCGCAAACGAGGCACACCAAGAACCAAACTGCATTTTCCCGGTTTATGCCCATCCCTAGCTGGCACAATGGCTTCTTTGGCTCAAAAAGCCATGAATAATTTTCTGATATAACTGGAAGAAACCTATCTATCTTGGGTAGATCTTTGCTAAATGGAAGTTATATTTCTTGCTTCCCTTTCCTCCTGTTGTGCAACAGAAAATCATGCACGGAGGGATCCATGGATGATCAGAATCAGTGTGAGTATGGACTATGGGGTCCATACAGGGCCAGCCCAAGGGTTTTTGGCACCCTGGACAAACTATTACTTTGCCCCTCCCTCAGCATTCAATGCAGAGATAGGATTGCCAACTGCCTGGAGAAATAATAAGTCATTTCCCTTTAGTAGAGGTTTAATCTGATGTTATTCCCTAGGTGATATTATTTACCTCCATACCATTAACAGATGCCCATTTCCACACATCAAGCATTTCAAGTGCATTTTTGGGGCTCTTTTTATAAGTCCTGGTTCATTATCCCCTTATTAAAATAAGGATGATCTGGAGGAGTCAAAATTGACTCTTTGCTTCAAATTATAACACTGAATCATGGGACAATTCATGCCTGCAGCTACTTGAGAGATGGTGTGCTAAATAGACAAAACATATTAACACTGAGGCAGCTGTTGCTTTAAACACTTTTTGATTTTAATAAGCGCTCAGACAAATGTCATGTTTATGAAAAACCTAGAAACTTTATTGATAATGTTAAATAAAAATGCCCTGAGATATAATAATTATTATTTACCCACAACGATATGACTTTCTTTCCATCAAAATGCAATTTTGTTTCTCCTTTTTCAAATATCAGGCACAGACACGGCACATTAATTTGGGATTAAGCTAGTGCAGCCCATTCAGTTCTTTTAACAGGACTTTGGCATCATCCTTATGAAGACTGACATCCCATTTTTAGGATGATCCAGAGGATTGGGAATCAAGTCCTGTGTGTTAAGTATAGTACACTAATGCAGTAATTAATCCATAGAAACATATTTATTACATGAGTGGAGCAAAATCATGCTCTGCATAAAATTAGTATTCTCAGCATTGAAAGCAATTTATTAGAACTGCCTAGAGCAAACTGTGCAAAAATACATATTTCAGTGTTTACACAATTTACCTTGTATCCCTGTAATGTGGCCCTTTATGAGAGACAGGGAAAGGACCGGTACCTTTATTGTACATTAATGTGGCTAATTCAGGCATGAGTGCATATGTCTATGTGTGTGATTTCTAGCATAAAAATGGTACAGAGTTAGCACCCTCCATGACCTGACATTGGATAACTTGGCCCTTACTAGCAGGAATCTAGAAGGGCCATTTCTTTGCACATAGTCATTGTCTCACTCTGGGGGTCGAGGGCCACGAGCGCCAGACCCCAGAACCCCCGATGACCTTCCCCCCACAACCCGTCTTACCAGAGACCCATGAACCCCCGACGACCTTCCCCCTGCAACCGACCCGCAGAGAGGGAACGGCCCGACCGTCCGGCAAGGGAGGCATGCAGTTCCGGCCGTGCCAGAGGACGAGACCGGGGCACGCAGGGCTGCCACGGAGAAGGAGAGAAGGACGACGTGGCCAGCAGGTGGGGAACCAGCCCTGAGAGGCTGGAGCAGCAGGGTGGTGGTGGCGGCCTCGGCGGCCTCTGTACCAACGACCATCCAGGGAATGCCCTACCAGCGTCTATGTTTATAAAGAGGGGCAGGGCCCAGGCCAAGGGGGTGGAGGGGCAGTCCCGGGAGTAGGGTGAGGGGAATAAGAGGCGGAAAGGAGAGAGGGCCAGGGAGGAGGAGCACGCTGGGATACGAGATAGCCAGAGAGACAGAGAGACCGTCACAGCGTGTGGGCAGTGGGATGCTAGGGGTGCTCTGAACTCTGTCCCCTGCCGGTCTGAGGCCATTCTCTCCCACCCCTTTTGGGAAACTCACCTGCCCACTGGACCACCCGTCCAGCCAGTGCTCGTCGCCTACCACAGCAACACAGCCACAGAAGGCGCCACTCCACGGACAAATGGGGAGCACAACAGTCATCAAAAGCTGCATCTGCACACACATGCTGGGTATTTTGCTAGGTATAAATAAGACCAACTTCTATTATTCTTTGCTTTGAATAACTATAACTGAAATTTTAAGCAGAGTTACACCCTTCTAAATTCATTGATATTTATGATTTTCTCTGGCTCATTCACCATTTTTGTTCATGTAGAGGGCTGAAGTTATGCTCACTCTTTGTTGATTTTGACGGATGCGAAGGTTAGTTTGTGGAATGTGTTGGGGTATCTTGTTTACTCCTTGCCTATTCTTGGATTTTATATTTCTGCTTTCATTCCATATTCTGTTGTTTGACTGTAATGCGTTTTGTTGCATTTCTTTCAATAATTTTTTTTTAAAGTGTGTAACTCTGTTTAGGATTGCACTGAATAAATTGCTTTCTACTTACAAAAGTTCTTGTAGTGACCTTCTAAAAATATAAATACAATTGGCAAACAACCATCTTGCAATCTGCGATTAATAACTGGGATCATGTAAATGATCACCTTGTCACATTTTTATGATATCACACTCTTTGACGTCTTAAGTTTGGACTGCCGTCTGAAAGTACTGGTAAATAATTTTTAAGGCTGGATTCTGTAAAACTGGGAGAAAGGGGCAGGTAATCTGAATGATATGGGGTATAAAAATGTCATCAAAATGAATTGGTTAAAACAGGTACATTCAGGGCTTAAAAAAAAAAAAGAGGTGCCAGAACTCTCAAGAAGGAAATGAAATTTTCAATATGTATACTGAAAACTCATGAACTTTTAAACATTTTTAAAAGAATTTTGTTGAAGCGGTTCCAGAACTCCATTCTGGCACTTTCCCCCAGAAAAAATGCCCTAGGTACATTTTTAAAAACCCACAAACAACTTCTCCACTGTGTAAACTATGGACTTCCTCCACAAACTGGAGTGCAGCAGAAGCGGCGACAAAAGCGGCGACGGTGACGGATGGCGAATGGAGATCCTGCGATCCGGCGAACATGGCGGCGGCTGACGGCAAAAGGCAGCGGGTGACCCAGACGGTGATTGGCCTGGAGGGCGCAGTGACGAGACGACGCAGCGTGGTCAGAGCCTATGAGGACGGAGACCAGCTGCTGCAGCTGTCATACAGCTGCGCGCCTCACGGACCGTGCCTGAAGGAGTCGCTGCGAAGAAAAGAGCAGACCTCGCCGAGAAAAAACCGCCGCCTGGAAACAGAAGATCCCTCCATGGATGAAACAACATGGAATAGCTCGGCTGCTCAGGTGCCCGGTAGGCACTCACCCTTCCCTGTATCTGTGGCCCTAGTTAGATGAAATGTAGAATGCTCTGTAAACCGCTCCAAGCCTTCGGGAAGGAGCGGTATATAAATGTAATGTTGTAATAGTAATAATAATAGAATGGCCCCATTGCCTTTAGGGTTACCAGCTATGGGTTGGGAAATGCCTATAGATTTGAGGGTAGAGTATGGGGAAGGTGATGTTTAGGGAGGGGAGGGAGCTCAGCAGAGATATGATGCCACAGAGTGCACCTTCCAGCCAGAACTGCCGGTTTCTTCAGGAGAAATGATCTCTGTAGTCTGGAGATCAGTTGTAATTCCTGGAGAACTGGGACACATCTACTATGTGGTCACTGTTTCCTCTAAGCTCAGTTAGTCTGAGCTAGCTCACAGTTTTTTTAGCCTCCAGCTCGGACATTTTTGTCTTAGCTCAGGAAGGATGTTTCCAGGGCAAACTAATTTATGCAGTAGCCAAATCGCTCGCTCACAACTTTCATGCCGGTAGCTCACAAAGTAGAATTTTTGCTCACAAGACTCCACAGCTCAGAGGGAGCATTGTATGTGGTGGCTAGTTTTTGTTACGTTTATGATCACTGCATTAAATATATCAAAGAGAGAAACCTTATTTTCAGTGTACTCATGAGGAGATCTTCAGAAATGCACAGTGATGAGGGTAAGTGCCCATTTTTTAAAGACCTGCTCACTGCCATCACCTAAAGCTCCTTAACTTTTCTCAACTCACAGTGTAGGATATAATCCTACAGTTTCTGCCTAGTTCTTTGCAGAAGAGGATATTGTTAAGACCTGCAAAGAGCTTGGCTTTAGAAAAAGCTGGACTATCACCCCACCCCTTATTTTTTTACTTGCATATCAAAGGTAGGAAGTGGCACACAGCAGAACATCCACTGGCTTTTCTGGACAATTAAGTAATGGCAAGAAGCCTGTGGCAGGGAC
>NW_015176024.1:352169-354491 GCF_001447785.1 Gekko japonicus | reverse complement strand
GCTCATAGTCGATAACCAGGAAGTAAGCGATTTGGAGGAGGAGCTGACAAGTTGCAGAGAGAGAGCGAGGAAGATTCATCCTGTACGCCGAGATCATAAGAAACCAGCACGGACGAAAGAAGCAATACTAACAAAACACCATTGGGACAATTTTAACATATTAACATGGACTTGTCCAATTGTTAAGATGAAAGAAGATTGACAACACACAGAAGAAGCTAAAGAAGAATGTTTCACTTTTACTAACAGATTAACATAGCAATAACTAACATCACTCACACTTTCCTTCATCCCACTATATACCCTCCTTTTTTCCCTTAAGCGAAACTCCTCTCCTTTTTAGGAGAGTTTAATAAAGCATTTACTAAAAAAAAAAGAGAGAGAGAGAAACCTTATTTTCAGTGTACTCATGAGGAGGTCTTCAGAAATGCACAGTGATGAGGGTAAGTGCCCATTTTTTAAAGACCTGCTCACTGCCATCACCTAAAGCTCCTTAACTTTTCTCAACTCACAGTGTAGGATATAATCCTACAGTTTCTGCCTAGTTCTTTGCAGAAGAGGATATTGTTAAGACCTGCAAAGAGCTTGGCTTTAGAAAAAGCTGAACTATCACCCCACCCCTTATTTTTTTACTTGCATATCAAAGGTAGGAAGTGGCACACAGCAGAACATCCACTGGCTTTTCTGGACAATTAAGTAATGGCAAGAAGCCTGTGGCAGGGACTTAGTACAGCCAGGGACTGTATTAACCCCCCGAGGTGCTTGCTTAACTGTTGAAACCAGCCAGAGGATTCAGTGAATGATTAGGAGTTACTGCTGCCCAGACCTTTATCATTTTCTTACCACTCCCCTGCTGCAATGTAAATATTAGTCTAGGAACAGAGGACCTGCTTAGTATACAGATGATGTCCAAACAGTTTACCATGCAGGTTGTTATAATAAATTAGGGAGTATCCTGCCAGGAGCCAACAGGGTCAACGTGGGATCTCTCTGTGCAGTGGTAGCATTCCAAGTGGTAAATCCCTCTAGATAGTTGCACTAAGTAGTCTAAGGCATGAACCAGTCAGTATTTAGATATACTGTTCCTCATAGTGTCTCCATGGTCCATAAAATATGTGCAATGCATGCATTCTTTATTTCAATATTTGTATCCCAGCTTTCTTTATGGCTCAAGGAAGTCTGCAAAGCATAAATTAAAACCTACAGAATACAATAAAACCCCTATCAACTCCCCTCACCCCCAAAGATACCTGCTGTTTATCCTCCCATTTCAATGGTTTATTTTTACTGGTTTGTTTTGATTTAATGTTGATAATTTAAGATGTCTTATGGCATTTTTATTTGTAAGCTTCCATGAGCAGGGCTCTGGAGAGGTGGCATAAACCTTTCCTAAAATAAATTAATAACAGCCCTGGCAAATGAAATGGCTTCACAGTGGCTCCTAAAAATTTCTAAAGATGGCAGTCCAGGTTTAGTCAGGCACCTGGGGCAAGAGGCAATATGCATAGACTAAACACAGTCCAGGGTAAAAGCACAGCTAGTCAAGAGTCCAAATATCAAACCAGAAGGGCAGATCCAGAGAGCACAAGCAGGTCACAGTCAAGCACACATAAGAGACACCAATGTTGGATCAGGCCAAAGGCCCATCCAGTCCAACACTCTGTGTCACACAGTGGCCAGAAATACCAGGTGCCATCAGGAGGTCCAGCAGTGGGGCCAAGACATTAGAAGCCCTCCCACTGTTGACCCCCCCAAGCACCAAGATGACAGAGAATCACTTGCCCCAGAGCCCCTATCTATACCTTGTGGCTAATAGCCACTGATGGACCTCTGCTCCATATGCTTATCTAATGCCCTTTTGAAGCTGTCCATGCTTGTAGGCACCACCACTTCCTGTGGCAGTGAATTCCAAATGTTAATCACTCTTTGGGTGAAGAAGTACTTCCTTTTATCCGTTCTAACCCGACCGCTCAGCAATTTCATGGAGTGCCCACGAGTTCTTGTATTGTGAGAAAGGGAGAAAAGTACCTCTTTCTCTACCTGCTCTTTCCCATGCATAATCTTATAAACCTCAATCATGTCTCCCCTCAGTCGTCATTTCTCCAAGCTAAAGAGCCCTAAGCACTTTAACCTTTCCTCATAGGGAAAGTGTTCCAACCCTTTTATCATTCGAGTTGCCCTTTTCTGCACTTTTTCCAAAGCTATAATATCCTTTTTAAGATGTGGTGACCAGAACTGCACACAGTACTCCAAATGAGGTTGCACCATTGATCTATATAGGGGCATTATGATATTGGCTGATCTATTTTCAATACCCTTCCT
>NW_015176024.1:344849-351385 GCF_001447785.1 Gekko japonicus | reverse complement strand
TTAAGTTGTCTATCAGTTTTAGGACCTCCTCTCTCGTCACCTCAATCTGACTCAGGTCTTTCAACACCCGTCCCAAACTCAGCGGTTCTGGAGTGGGCAAGCACTTCTCATCTTCCACAGTGAAGACAGAGGCAAAAAATGCATTTAGCTTCTCAGCCATTTCCCTATCATCCTTCAGTACTCCTTTTACTCCTTGGTCATCCAAGGGCCCCACTGCCTCCCTGGCTGGTTTCCTGCTTCTAATGTATTTGAAGAAATTTTTATTGTTGGTTTTTACGTTTTTTTGCTATATGCTCCTCATATTTCCTTTTTGCCTGCCTGACCACAGACTTGTATTTTATTTGCCATAGCTTGTGTTTTGTTTTATCAGCCTCACTGTGACTAGCTTTCCACTGCTTAAAGGAATCCTTTTTACCTTTTACAGCTTCCATTACTTTGTTTGTTAACCATGCAGGCTTTTTCCTATACCTGTTTGTGCCTTTCCTAACCTGAGGAATATATATTTTTTTGCACTTCTGGGATCGTAGTTTTAAATAGTTTCCAAGCTTCCCCAATGGTTTTGACCCTTTCTACTTTTCCTTTCAGTTTCCTCCCCACATGTCCTCTCATATCAGAGAAGTTACGCCTTTTAAAGTTAAAACAGGAGCCTAAAGCATGACACAGAAAGACACAACATGTATGGGCAAGTTGCCTCCACACTGGATCTTCCTTTTCTGGCTGCTTTTATTAGCAGTCATTCAGGGCCTAGTGCACCTCATCAGCCTGCTGAGTCATCCAGCAACAAGTGCAAGGCATCAATGGCTGAGCACCCTAGAAGGCTGTGAGTCCTGATCCTGCAGTGGCTCCGACTCACAGGCAGAGGTTGACTGGAGCTGGGTTGCCAACTGTGCACTATGGCTAGGGTTCCCAGATCCCCAGTACAGGTGGGGGATGCCCTGATTTTCAGGGCTTCCGCCTACCACTGGCCAGCTGGCCCGCAGGGAAAATCCCACCCCCAAACAGCAACGTCACATGGCGATATCCCTGACATGATTACATTAAAATGAAGTGACGTCATCACATCAGTGATACTCTGCTTTTTGGGCAAAACTCTATGGTTTAAGCCCAATTTTAACCATAGAGTTTGCCCACAAAGCAGAGCAATGTGACATGATGTTGCTGACGTGATGATGTTACTTCCACGTAATGTCGTCATGTCAGGGACGTCACCGCCCACTTCCGGAGTGCCCCCCAAATCCCCCTGCTGATGCAATGATCATGCCTGGCGACCCTAACTATGGCACAGTTCCTGAGCCTCCCTCCAGGCCCACCTTCTTTGGTGTTCCAAGGGCTCTGGCGAACCTAGGGGTGAGGGTGATGGCTGTAGGGCCTCTGCTTTAGCTTCAGATTCCAGGCTGCAAGACTGAGGGCATGGCAATCTGACTTCAGCCTGAGATTCCTTATCTGCACCTGACCAAGTCTCCACCTTGTATGGTGGGTCTTCCTGCAGCATCCGAGGGCTGGGGCCAGCTTCCTCCATCACTTCCTCAACTGAGAAGGTGTTGGCAGACAGACCCATGACAATGGCATCCTCTCACCTCCTCATGGAACTCATTCCACAGCTATGATAGAAAAGACATGGGCTCTAGTTGCTGTCAGGCAGGCTTCCATAAGCCGACGATCCTGGAGGTTTTTTGCCATCTTCTGGGCATGAAACAGTGGTCACTGGGGGTGTGAGGGAGAGGTATTCATGAATTTCCTGCATTGTGCAGGGGGTTGGACTAGATGACCCTGGAGGTCCCTTCCAACTCTATGATTCTATATACCCAAGAGAGATTTTTGAACCTTGTGAGGGCTGCCCCTCCCCACTGTCCTCTCTCAGCTGTCACTGTTGTTGTGATGGATGGCCCACACAGCCGCTGATCTGAGAGGGAAGGGTGTTGGTCGACCTTGCTCCTCTCACTCTCTCTGAATATGAGACTCTTTCTGGGCAGAACCAAATCACTTTTCCCTCCTTGAGAGCCAGTTTGGTGTAGTGGTTAAGTGTGCAGACTCTAATCTGGGAGAACCGGGTTTGATTCCCCACTCCTCCACTTGCAGCTGCTGGATGACCTTAGGCAAGCCATAGTTCTGTCAGAGGTGTTCTTGAAAAGAGACGTTTCTGTCAGAGCTCTCTCAGCCCCGCCTACCTCACAAGGTGTCTGTTGCAGGGAGGGAAAGGGAAAGGAGTTTGTAAGCCGCTCTGAGACTCCAAGTGAATGGCGGGGTATAAATCCATTCTCTTCTCTCTTCTCTTCTTCCCTCTTCTATATGGACCTCCTGAAACCCCATCTTGATGTCTAGGTTGTTTGAGCATCCCAGGGCCCATTGAGAATTGTCCATACCATGACAGCCCACTCTCCAGCCGGCAGATCTTCCAGTGGTAGAAAGCTGGCCTTCTAAGGAACTGCCATCTCCTGATTGCTGCCCCAGCTGTCCTGGCCCAGCCCTGGCCTGCTCAAGCGCTCTCTGTCATCACCTCTGTCAGCAACATCATCAGGCAGTGCTGATGCTTAGTTGTGGCCTGTGAAGCCACTGTAGCTGCTCTGGGCACTCCTTAGCATTGCCAGGTTCTACCTTGTTGCTGGTGGGGGGCTTTGGGGGGTGATCCAGGAGGGGGTGGGGACATCCCCGATGTGATGATGACACACATAAGTGACATCATCACATGGGGGATATAGCCCCTTGGAAGGCACCCGCAGAGCCCGCTTGCAGAAACCATCTAACTTTAAATGGTTTTTGCCAGTGGGCGCTGCACAAGCCTGACCTCTGAGCAACAAATTCGCTGCTTGGAGTTCAGGCATGTGATCAGTTGCCACTCCTATCCGTCCCCTCCTACAACATTTAAAGGGCCTTCCAGCTGATCGGCAGGCCATGTGCTTGTGCTGATCAGCTGAAGGGCACTTTAAATCTCACAGGAGGTTAGGGAGAAAGGTGGCCACGAGTGGTAAGTGTGGCCTTGGTAAGCCTGGTGAGTATGGCAGGGCTGGACAAATCTCATGGCTCACAGCATTTTGAGGATTACGTAGATAGGTGGGGGTACGGTTACCAGGCCTTGCCTGGCAACCAGAGGGAACTTGGGGGCTGGGGACATGAGGGGCCTGGTGTCATGTGGGCCATTACATAACTTCTGAGTAAACCAGAACTGACATCACATTGCTTTAGGAAACTCCAGAAACTCTATGGTAAAAGCCTTTTTTAGTGTTGTGATTTATTTTTCTCCCATCACCACTTGGAGCAGCAGCACTCTAGAGGGGTTGTTGGTGGATTGCTGGCAGAAGGCCTCCCACCATAGCAGGAGGCCTGGGAATCCTAGGTGAGGGACTACCTTGGCTGAGGAGCAGAGATACTACTTTAAATAGAGGTGCTTGGACTATATTTTTTAAAAAAACCTTTGTAGCCTGCAATCTCAGCTTCTGCTTCCAAGGCAGCTTTCACCAACCCAATTAACTCACTCAAATAAACATAAAACAACAAAATAAACAGTACAAAGCTAAAATAAAATTGCAAAAGCAGAAAAGTAGCATAAAATCAAATTAATTAAAAGCAATATAAAACTTATTGAGCTAGAGAACCAGTTAAAACAAAGCAAAATGAGAGCAGTATTTCTTTATGGCCACCAAGAAATAGCCACAGAAGCTAAGAGGGATGGGGGAAGGCAGACAATTACTTTGCTGGGAGATACACATTTCAAGATCCATTGTGCCTTTCTGGAAGACAAAGAGAAGTTGGCAAATCCCAGAATTTTGTTTTTTTTATGCATGATATGCCACTTTAACATTATGTGCTGTTTTTGATCTTCTTCATTAAGATTTTAAAGTGTGATAAACTCTTGGACTGGTGTCCTGTCACGGGATTATTGTGACAATGGCCCATCCGTGGCTGAACATGTGATCTATCTCCCAATTGGTAATAGATTAGCAGGTATTGAGAACTGCAAGTGATGCCAAATTCTACTGAAAAAGGTTCCTCGGAAACTAGAGGAGGAGAACTAATTAACACTCCCAGTGGCAGTATCTGGCCAAGGTCACCCAACTGAATTTCACAACAGAATGGGGATTTTAACTCAGGATTCCCAGATTATAGTCTGACAGTCTAGCTACTACCTAACATTATTTATAAAATTAGAAACCACAGCCTATAATACAGTTTATATGATTGGATTCAACCTGGTTTTTGGCTAGTGAAAAAGGGAGGAGGAGGCCCTTTTAACCACCAAAAAGGCTATGCTGGGGATCACAGGACCTGGGCGGTCAAAACATAGCCCTGGTCAGACATTATAGTGAATGCATGTACATCCTGCATATATGGGCATACATCTGCTTGTAAGAAAGAGCTAACATGTTCACTTTGCAAATGAAACCAGAGACCAGAACCTGGATAGATGTCCAGTTTGAATCATATGCTAAGCTGCACGTGCACTGAATGTAAGATGAGAATTACTCATCACACGTATAAAGAAAAATCAAGTATAAACTGAACATGCATTCAGCTGCTGAGTGCTGCTGAATTTCAGCATAACTTGTAAACAGGGCTTACGTTGGCTGGGATTTGATGGTTGTAGTAAGGAGAACTAGGGGAAGAATGAGAGAGAAAACTGACTGGATCTAACCCACTGTATGTTCATAGTTGGTTATATTACACTGTGAGCCAGCAATTGAATGCTTCCATTTTCTGTGTATATCCCCCTTCAGAAAATCGTCCCCAATCTAACTTCCACAGAGGTGTAATTTCAACAGTACAACAGTGACATTTCAACATTTCTACCAGGTTCTCCAACATGTAACAGTACAATCAGAAGTTTCTAACTGGCCTGGTGACAAGATAAGGGCTCTTTCTTCCCACAGACTCACACTTTATTGCCAACTAATAGATGCTTTAAGGTTTATGATAGAAAGTAAAACTCACCACAGGGCGGCCCCTAGGAGATTGCAAGCAACTTCCTGCCAAATAGTTCATGGCAGCTCTGCAATTATCTTGTTCCTTTATTTCTCAAAAGAGAAACACACTGCCCCAATCTTTTGCTATAAAAACTGTAAAATTCCGGGAAAAAAATATCTATTTTGGAGGTATGATTTAACATGAAAATTATATGCATTGTAAATGTTTTCCTAGCAATTTACTTGTCATAAATGTCTATTGTACTGAAAAACTCTGTGGGGAACTGGTTGTGTTTATTCTCTACACAGGTAGGTTTTGTGAAAAAGGCGTAATGACAACAGAAGTAGAAATATTATGACTAGCAAACTCTCCAAAAATTGAAATCAGGGTTAATTCAAATATAGTTTTTGCAAGTATTATAAACATGTTATTTCTCCTATAGGGATGGAAGCACAGAAGCAAAGCAGAATGGTATGGTACATTAGCTTAAAAGTATCAACTAGCGAAACAGCCAATGGTACCATAGAGCACCAACAATGTGATATTGTATTGTTTAGGGTTTTACTAGATAATTTGTGATATAGAAACTATGGTGGTCTTAGTATG
This sequence comes from Gekko japonicus, assembly GCF_001447785.1. Taxonomy (NCBI): domain Eukaryota; kingdom Metazoa; phylum Chordata; class Lepidosauria; order Squamata; family Gekkonidae; genus Gekko; species Gekko japonicus. The sequence goes on along the minus strand of NW_015176024.1, from coordinate 345,880 downwards.
AATGCCAAAGGAGGATTTTTAAGTTCAAAAAAATTCAGTCATTTTTTCTCTCAAATATTTTCAGATGACAAAACTTTTTGTGGTGTATCTCACAGACCTTTGATTATTTTAAGCAATCAGCAGGTGCATGTTAGGGATATGCATTTGGGGATATGCATGCATACATACATATATGGAAAAAACCTAATCAGGATTTTCTAGATATATTCAGGTTTCTGGATGGTATTTGGGATGGTGCTGAAAAATCCTGGAAATATTTCAGATTACCAAGCATATTCATATCCAGCGTTTGAAGGCTCCCAAGACCTACCTTCCTTCCTTCCTTCCTTCCCTCCCTCCCTTGGATTCTTGGGTTGTATATTTGTTGTGTTATGCTTTGGTTCTTTGGGCTTGTTGTTTCTGTCTTGAGAGCCTCTCGGCCAGGGGTTACTTTGCTTACACTTGTGTTTCTGGCTATTCTTTGCCCTGGAGAAAGCATAGAATCCTTCCCCATAGCAAGCAATGGAAGATGGCTGGAGGCACCTTGTTCAGGGACCCATAGAACTGGGTGCCTTGGTCCAATTCACTTGAAATTTGGGGACTATTTAAAGAATAGGCACCAACAACTTCACTGCAACTTTAGTACAATTTGGTAAAAAGAAAAAAGCCCCTCCAGCCTTCCAGAAAATTCTACATGTAGAATAATGGAGCTGGTTAGCATTGAATTCCCCCCCAAAAACCCTGCATCCGAATATCAAACTTTGTATAAGAACTGCTACTCTTAGGCCAGCAACTTAATGCCCTGGATTACTGGAAAGTTAAAATGTCCCTCCACTGGTTTTTGAATGTTGTGTCACTGCTTTTTGAGTCACTGCTCACTTCTTCAGACTTATTTCCATTTATTCTTAGCATCGTCCTGGACTGAATCCTCCTGTACCAAACTGAGACCTAGGTTTCCTGTCTCATTACCAATGCTGATATCTCCACTCCTCTGTATATCACACCAATGCTGATATGTCCACCCATCTGCATATCACACCTAATCCAATCAC
>NW_015176024.1:341647-344720 GCF_001447785.1 Gekko japonicus | reverse complement strand
TCTGAAGGAAACAATAACAGCACTGATGGCTTCAGTCCTTCTCCTCCCTCTCCCCCTGCCTTCCTCCAGCCAGCAGAGTTTGCCTGGAACCTCTGGGGAAGGGATTCTTTGTTGCTTCAATGGAAGGGGGGCAGTTGGAGGGAAGAGCAGCTCCACTTCTTCTTCTCCTCCACTTACCTGAGCTTTGCAGTGGGGTAATGCAGCTGCAGTGAGTTCTGCCATGGCTGCGTTGCTGTAGCTTGCTCCTCCCCCTACCTCCCCCCCCCCAGGTAGGGGCAAGCTGAGACTCCTCTTCCCCACCTGCCTGAAACTTGGCAGAGGGGAGTGGAAGCAACAGTAGCGGCTGGTGGCCTCATCATTGCCTTCCTCCTTGTCATCTGTGGCAGCCTGGCAGCATGCAATTTCTCTCTTCCCTTCCCGTCCTTCTCCTTGGGTACCTGCCTGCATTCAGAGAACAGGGTTTTTTTTGTAAAACCATCCTCCCTTTTAGTAGCTTTAGAATTTTTGGGTAAGCCTGGGGGTTTCTCCAAGTTTGGAGAAAAGTCTTTGTTTTGTCAATGTGACCCGGATCCCCAAAATTAGATAGCTGCAGATGGAAACCACAGATGGCTATTAGATATATAGATATGATGATGCAAAGGCAGAAAATGGAGTCAGGTCTCTCTGAACCTCTGTGAGGGCAGGATATGGTGATTGGTGACCACTCCCCAAGCTTAGAAGGACATACAACAGAAAGTTTGCTCATTTTATAATAGTTTTATCTGACTATTCTTTTCATTTCTGTCACTTAATTCAAAACATATAGAACAGACTCAGCAGTTCTCCAAAATTAGTTGGGGGAGAAATTTCTTCATCTGACAGTACTTTTATACATAGCCCCCCCCCCAAAAAAAAATCTCATAGGGATGATGATCTGACAAATACCAGGAACTTTACCACACAGATTATTTGCCTTGGGTTTGATGCTGTTGGGAGGCTTTGGGGGGGGCACATTCCTCCCATCTTTCTCAAATCTGCTTTGCTATGAAGTCTTCAGAAAGATTGAAGCAAAGCCTGTACGGCTGCTGTGAAAGTGGGGAAGGCCATATTTTGTGGATATTTTGTGGATCTGCCCACATGACATCCATTTTCCCTGCCCCTGTCTCCACAGTGCCAGTCCCTCCACCACCAACAACAGTTTTTTTTCAAGGATCCCCCCCCCCCGATAAGTGACATAGAACTGTATGTTGCTATATCATTACCAGGGGGAAATTAATTGAAAAAGCCCACTGTTGGCATGGGGGGAAAGGTCACCACAGGTACTCAGGTAAATAAGTCTACCATTTGGAAGCCCCGTTGCTTCTGTGATTGTCAAAGCCACCAAAACAGCAGAGTTTCCAAGGAAATTGTGTGTTTCACGATATGAACAATTCTCTGGATCGTCTCTCTCCAGCAAACTGACACACATCTGCTCCTCCTCCTACCGCAATAAAAATTATTTCGTGGAACATCGCAGGGTGGAGGAGCAAAGCCAATGATGTTGACTTTCTTCAATATATAAAAGGCTTTGATATTATGCTCCTCCAGGAAACGTGATATAATTCATCTAGAAGGGTTTAACTCCTTCTCTCTTTCAGCCTACAGAGTGAAATCCAAAGGCCGACTCCAAGTGGGGCTATCTATCCTTGTCTCCCTGTCCCTAAAATGTGATTTTATAACGCTACCCTTTGATAATCCTACAGAACTAGTTGTTAACCTTGTTTTTAAAAGTTCTATTTTGTTCATTATGAATTTATATGTGCCCTCCTCCCTAGATAGCTACACTCTCACAACATTGGGAACGGTTATCCACCCTTATGGAAATATTAGAAAGGAAATTTCTATATTAGAAAGGAAATTTCCCTCAGCTGAAATTATTTTGGCCAGGGACTTAAATGCGAGAGTAGGAAAAGGGTACTCAGTCTTTCTCAGAGCTCTCGAACTTAACCAGAACGATACCCTTCCCCCTTTTTTCTCCCTAGAAAGGTTGTCCAAAGATTGCCATATAAATTCAAATTTGGCTGGAATACACCTTACTTAGTTTTATTTCCAATTTAACAGACTATGGCTGAATGGACTTACCTGCTTCCCCAAAGCTAGCAAATTCACATTCATTTCTCCAAAAGGAAGCAGTGCAATTGATTACTTTCCAGTGTTCCCTGCTTTGGAACCTTGCGTTCTGAATTTTGAGGTAGGGGATTACATTGTTAATGACCACCTTCCCCTGGTCTTAACTCTTAAAATCAGCTCTATTGCTAATCAGCTCTATTGCTGACTCTCCCTACCTTTCTACTCCCCCGATCTCTGAGCCAGAAATCTTACCGAAAATCCTGTGGAACAATCATTCCACCCAGGTAACTTTTAGTTTACTTAAACTTGGACCTACTCTTGAACTTAGAGCCTCTCTAATTGATAATATGGAACCTACTCTAAAGATTTCAGCCCTGTTGCTTCTGTGATTGCCAAAGCCATCAGAACAGCAGAGTTTCCAAGGAAAAGCATCACCATTTGCAACAATCCCAGGAGAATGAGAGGAAGAGCAAAGACAAGAAACAATGGAAGGAAGGAGGAATCTGGTAAACAAAGAACAGAAAGAAGAGAAATATTACAAAACATTACAAAAGACTGGCACCTGTTGTATAGCACCTGAAGCATTAATTTGATGGGAACACACATTAGAAGAATAAGTCTACAGAGCCTATTCTTGATAGGAAGCCAATACTATTTTAGCGTAGCTGTTTGGTGTTTGATAATGCCTATTTTCTGCTGCAGGCAAATTAGTTTAGAAGCCGTCTAGTCTTACATAGCAATTATTATTTTTCCATCAGTTAGGGTCAGCTGCCAATTTATTACACTTTGTGACCTGCATTACAAACCAATCTAATAGCAATAAACCATCCCAAATGGGAAGAACTGGGTGGGTGTTCTCTATTCAGGAGACAGCATCAGTTACGATCTAAGCAACAATTTCTCCATGGAAAATTCAAACCCTGCTCCAGCTTGGCCTTCCCCGGGCTTTGAATGGATTGGTTCTCCCCTATTCCATTTTCCCTAC
>NW_015176024.1:317174-341530 GCF_001447785.1 Gekko japonicus | reverse complement strand
TGAGAGAAAGAGAATGAAAGTACTACAGTAGAATGGAAGACTTGTCTGGCTGGATCAGACCAAGCATTATCCAGTCCAGCATTCAGTTTCCAGTGGATGGGCAGATGCATTCACACTGGACACTCACCAGCAAGGGGACACCTTTCACCTGCCCTGTGTTTCCAACACCTGGAGCTTCATCTCTGTATGACAACTCCTTTTATCTAAAATTCACTGGAGTATAAATGAATGATAATTCTATAAATATCTGTGTTTACTTTAAAAACATAAAAATACACTCTTGCAGTATATTGCAGATGGATTCATATAGGAAGTGGGAGAGGGGATATTTACAGTTAATTTCAGACTTCATTACCATTGCAATGTATGGTTTCATTTGTTCAAAGAAGGAATCTGCACCCTCAATTTAATGCATGCATTTTTTAAAATGGTCTACTTCCATCCCTGATCATGAGGTTGAATTTCATACAGGAATCAGCACATTGATTGCTGAGAGCTTTGAGTCTTGGTCACTCCAAATGTGAACTGCAGCCACGTGAAAGCCTCTTGAAACAGATTCTGCACAGTGGTGGTTGTAAGATGTAGAATGGTGCTCATCATGACAATAGTTCTTGCTACCTCCACACATTTGGCCTACAAAAATACCCATCAATATTATCACTTTCCCTGCTATACTTTGTGACAGAAATAATCTACCAGAGCCAATACACAATCTGAGATGTAGTCTAACCAATACCACACTCCTTGTTGGTGATGCAATGTCTGTCATAAGTACTTGCCATGAGTGTTGATTGTTGCAAATGATAATGTTGTAGGGTGTGCACTCGGTTCTACCAGAGCCAAAAATATACCCGAAAAATACCTTGTCAGTATTTTTCGGGTTTATTTCAGCATCTCAAAGGTATCTGGGATTTTTTGGGAAAACTAGAGAAAAATCCCCCCCCAAAATCTCAGATATATATGGGAATTACCAGGAAGATCAGCAAAGCCCAAAAAACAGCTGAGAGGCAGGAGCAGATTGCTCCCGCTGCTCAGCTGTTTTTCAGGCTTTCTTCTGCAGTCCCTTTAAACAGGCTGCATCTTCTTTCACATAGGCATGGATAGCAGAAACTGAGTAAGAAGAGAATTTATAAAGTCTACACGAATTCTGCTTTGAGAAAGCTTATTGAAACAGGTGCTTGAGCAAGCCCGTCTGCAGAATTGCGACTTTTCATACTACTTGGATATAAGAATAAGAAGGGTACAAGGAACATTTTACTGGCTATTGCACTTTATTTGCATTGCATGAAGCTTGAAATGAAGAGGATCAGGCAGTCTCCTGCAATAGAGAAGAGGATTATGTCACTGAATTATTTTTATTGTGAAGGATATTTATGTCCATGTGATTTCACAGAAATGTATTACTATTTATCAAACACCTGAAAAATTGAATTGCCTTTTCGTAATTATATCATGGTTGTATTGTTTATTTTTCATTTACCAATCCTGTGATCTCTCTGGCTACTGTAAAAAAAAATCATGTCAGATCATCACAGGGTGCTTGAGATAGATTTCTGAGGTGACATGCTACAGCTAACAACTCAACACACCAAACACTACAGTTTCTGATTTCTTCCATATTTATTTTATATGGTCTTTTCTTCTTTTTCGAATGCAACATCTAGCATCCTTTTATCAAAGAAGAGAACAGAGGAAGAGAGGGAAATTTAACCCATTCTTTCCCTGCCATTTTCTTGCTAGAAGTCTCACCGAAGCTGCTTTTACTTCCAGAGATGATATGTGAACCTTTAAATTTTCTTAAAGTAATCCTAGTAGCGACATATGTAACACAAACAAACAAAAACACTTTTAAAATCAACATGGAACAAATTACATCTTTGAGACCTGTAATGGATTGTGAAATGATGGTCTACAAATTCTGAATCCTATACCAGCTTCTAATCTCCTGCCTTACCTTCATAACATCCATATGCTACTGAAGTTCATACTACCTATGACAGCAGTAACTTCATTTGTTTAAACTTAGATCTGCCCCACCATATATAAAACATGGAGAAGGAAATGCCTTTTTGAAAGGCTATCCCCTCTTCTTACTTGCAACCACTTATTTTTATAAGTGAAATATGTGTTAAAGGTAAAGGTTCCCTTGCTCGAAAGCCAGTTGAGTCCGACTCTAGGGTTGTGGTCCTCATCTCCGTTTCAAAGCTGAAGAGCCAGCGCTGTCCGAAGACGTTTCCGTGGTCATGTGGCCGGCATAACTAAACACCAAGGCACACAGAACGCTGTTACCTTCCCATCGAAGTGGTACCTATTTATCTACTTGCAATTTCTTGCTTTCGAACTGCTAGGTTGACAGGAGCTGGAACTAGAGATGGGAGCTCATGCCATCATGTGGCACCTGGGTCTCGAACTGCTGAACTACTGACCTTCCACAGCCTGCATTTCAGCGTCTTAACCACTTGAGCCACCGCAGCTCCTTGAAATATGTGGAGGTTCCTTCTATTCCCTTTGTTTATCACCTTTTGGCTTTTAATATTGGGTCCCGTCACCTCATTTTTACTTGCAATGGTGCCAGGTGTGGATTTAAAGCAAACAAGTCTTCTTCTCTTGCTTATTTTTATGACAGATTTATCACCCCCGACCTCTGTTTCTGTTGATCGTATCATCTTTCCATGGATATTTTTGCATGTAGTTGTTTCTGTACCCAAGGTGTAGAAAAGCTGTCTAGTTTGTAGTTAATCTAGCCCTTTGAAGTAAAAGCTGTACAAATTACAGTGAATATTAGCATTTTGTTATAATTCCATCTGCTTTGAAGTCAGATCCATAGGACTCCTGCAATGTACCATATTCTTGGCATCAGATAAATACTGGCATATGGTTAGGTACCATCATCTATAATAATTCATTTCACAGTTTACATTATATTCATGGACTGTATCCAAAAGGGATTTTTAACATGCAGTGTTTTCTACAATCAGACATTGTGGCTTTTCTCTCTAACTCATCTGAATGTTCACTTTAAATTATTCAGAGCTAGATTAATATGCATGAATAGAGAACTTCTGTAGCAATGATGTGTGCTTGAGAGAGGGTAGGTGTAAAAACGACATTTTAAACAATCGTAGCTCATCTTTGTGGCATATTGAAAAAAAAATAGAGTATATAAACACAATTCCCTTGGGCTGAAATTAGTAGCTGGGGAAAAAAACAGATTGTTAACATTCAGTTCATGACATGGCTTGAATTCTTTGGTGTTCCAGTTATATTTCTCAGTACTGCCTCCTGAGATCTCACACAGTTGGACGTTTTCACAAGTGACACTAAGAACAGTCTGTGAATTCCCCACCTTTGGAAATTGAAGGCACGAGTTGATCAGAATAGCCATTCACTTTATCTTTTGCTTTTTCTGTATTGCTTTAACAACATTCAGAATTCATATGTGGGAAACTCAAAAAGTACTTTAGTGCTACTTGTTAAGGAGAGAAAAAACACAACAACCTGTACCTGATATAAGGAAATGTATACTTTCCAAAATAAAGTAAGGCTTTAAAAGGGGGGGGGGGTGTTAGAAAAGATTGCATAAATAGTATATTCTCATTTACTATTGGCCTATGCAACCCACTGTAGGTCCTTAAATATTGATTATTTTCACTGGAAAGGAAACCATAATTATTTTTACTATGGCAATGGTTCTCAGACTGTTGGGTGGGTCTTCTTTGATGTCATGTGTCCTCTGAATGGGACACAAAGTTCCAGGAAAGGATACATTCCTGAAGCAGGTGGTTCATTCTTCTTCCAGCCAAAACCCTGAACCTGAAGGCTCTGTGACAAGATTTTCTTAGTGCAAATCCTAAGCAGACTTCAGTGGATTTAAAAGAATGTATCTCTGATTTGGATTGCACTGTCAAAAGACCACCGTTGATTTGTAAAGGTAATTGCTCAACTTGTGCACGAGAACTTGTTTCATTTCTTTCTTTTTTGTTGTTAATTCCCAAAGGGCTATTTCATCATTGAGTTGTCTTGTATGGTTTTATTTCATTACTGTTTCTTTCATGATTCCTGTTTCATTTTCATAATTCTATTTCATTATTGCCATGCCCTAGATGGTCTAAGCTTGTCAGATCTAGAAAGCTAAGCAGGGTCAGGCCAGATTAGTATTTGGATGGGAGACCACAGAGAAGTCCAGGATCACTACGCAGAGCCAGGCAATGGCAAACCACCTCTGAATATCTCTTGCCTTGAAAACCATTTAGGCTTGCCATAATTTGGCTGCAAGTTGACAGTACTTTCCACCACAATTTCATTATTATTTCCCATTCGTTTCAGTGGAAGACCCCTCCCCTCCCCTTCTTGGTCTTTACCTCCATGTTTTTCATTCAAATTGGACAAGTCTCCAGGAGATTGTAGCAGTCCCATGTAATGCAAAGCCACAAATTTCAGATAGATATAATAAAGGTTTTTCCCTTTTTGAGACAATGAAAGACACTCATGTTTAACTCATGTTGAACATTAAACTCTGTGGGGCAATTGATAGGAAAGATTTCAAACACACAATAACACAGACAGCAGTCTTCAGTGTGAGAATTTGGCATGGCAGCCTCTTATTTTGGGCTTGGTATAAGCTCGCCAGACTGCTTTAGGTAAGATTCTGTCAGCTTCAAGTCTTTTCCCTGTTTTTTTTATTGTTCTTTTCTAGAGTTGGTTTGTGTTGGGTTTGCATTTGTAGATGATTATTGCATTTTACATGGAGATTCTTGCATTTTGCCTGGGTCAAGATTCTCAGGTTTCACATAGTTTCATATTATCAGGTTTTACATAGCTTCAGATTTTTGGGTTTTACATTGATTGGGCTTAGCGATAGCTTGCAATAGCCTTCCATTGGGGATAAATTCTTGGGTTTTAAATTTTCACATTTCCCCCCATCACAGGAAATAATGGAGGATGTCTGGGGGCATTTTGTATAGGAGCCCATAGAACTGGACCCTTTGGTCCAATTGAATTGAATTTGAGGGTTATTTAAAGGACAGGCACCAGCAGTTTCCCTGAAAACACCACCCTAGACCCCCAGAAAGTTTTCCCACAGGGAATAATGAAGCCAAAAATATTTGAAACCAGCTCTGAATATCATATTGGTATTTGGAACCCGGGATACTGGGAATGTTGATACTTTTGGCTTCAGTGCATCCAGATTTTAAAATACTGATTTTTCTTTTAACACATGAAGCTGCCTTATACTGAATCATACCTTGGTCCATCAAAGTCAATATTGTCTACTCAGACTAGCAATGGCTCTCCCGGGTACCAGACAGAGGATTTTCACATAACTTACTGCTTGATCCTTTAAGTGGAGATGCCAGGGATCGAACCTGGTATCTTTTGTATGCCAAATGCTCTACCACTGAGCCACAGCCCCTCCTCTTTTGCTGCACACCCCTATTTCACACATGGAAACAGCCTACAGTCAGTAATGAAAGCCCAGAGCCTATCAGACATTGTGGCTTTTCTCTCTAACTCATCTGAATGTTCACTTTAAATTATTCAGAGCTAGATTAATATGCATGAATAGAGAACTTCTGTAGCAATGATGTGTGCTTGAGAGAGGGTTGGTGTAAAAACGACATTTTAAACAATCGTAGTTCATCTTTGTGGCATATTGGAAAAAAATAGAGTATATAAACACAATTCCATTGGGCTGAAATTAGTAGCTGGGGGGGAAATAGATAGTTAACATTCAGTTCATTCAATCTCTTCTTCTTTTTCTTCTTCTATTCTCTTCCTGCTCTCCTTAATAACACAGCTTGTGCCCTTATTGGGAAAACACTACCTAAGTTGTAAAAGTGAAACCAGTAGAGTCAGAGAGAGACAACATTGCAAAAACCAAAAGAAAGAGGAGGAGGAGCCAGAGGAGGAGGAGGAGAAGATTTTTTATTATAAGTCATTTAGATGGGACTGTTTCATTCTCATATTGATTATGATAATTATGAAGAACATTCAGAATTCATATGTGGGAAACTCATAATAATCATGAACGACCCAATTTTCATAATTATTGTAATTAATAACAAAAGAAATGAACAAGTCTAATAACTGCAACCCCACTGCCCCACCAGGCACACTCATAGGAAGTGCATTCCATTCTGTTCCTCTTCTAATGTCAGTATGGGATTACTATCATAGTCCATGATGGTAGGTACATATGTTGGTCTGTTCCAAATGTTCTGTACATTTGTTCTGCCATTTCTGCAACCCCTGGAGTTCTGGTGAATTCAAAAGCTTGTTCACTATTTTATGATATTTTGGTTGGCCCTAACAGAAAGGTATTTTACACATGTTGGTTTTGGAATTGCCTAAGGCAATTTCCCACATGCACTAGACATGGGAGAAGTTGTTGCACCTGTTCCCCTTTTGGAATGACATCATCACAGCTGCAATCCCAGAGAGTCTTTTTTAAATTGAACTGACCAGTGGCCTTAGCTTTGGATAGTCAAGCCACAACTCTCCCCTCTCTGTGGTTGCTCTGAGTGGATCTCCTACTGTGTCATCTAGTTCAGAGTGCGAATTGCTGGAAGCTTTATGCAATGTTTCTGCTGAGGTCAGTGAAGGAGAGTAAAGCCGGGAGGATGGGGTCAGAGGGAGGAGCACAAGGACATGCCTGAGGAGGGCAGAGAGACAGTTAAGTGGTGGACAGAGGAGAAGAGGGGTATAATAATGGTGGGGATCCAGTGAAGGTAAAGGAGGTTAATGGAGAATGTTACAATGATTAATATTATGATGAAATGTTTTCCATGGTAAACATGATGGTGTGATTCTCTTGAGTTATTAAAGATATGATACTGGCCCTTGGAATGATGTGAGTTGTTTGCCCCAAGAAAGGATGCATCAACCATTTTTCACTTCCATTGCTCCTGCTAAATGTAGTCATTTATTTATATCTTGCCTTTCTTCCACCACAGATCTCAAAGTAGAGCCTGGATGGGTTCCCAGGAGACCTTCCATCCAGGCATTGACCAGACACAGACCTCTTAGTTGCAGCAAGGTTGCTGTATCATGTGCTTGTCAACCATTCCCTCGTATCCTATTGATCTAATTTACTTTGCCTCTTTCCATCGACACAAAAGCAATGACAAAGAATTGTTTCAAATAAGAACACTCGAAGGTTACAACTTGCAAGGTTGCTCACTGTTGCTCTTATGTTTCACAGTGCTAACATCTTTTATGAGAACCTAAGGAAGAGTTTTATAAACCTTTCCCTGGGATTGTAAATCAACTGTTTTCCCTCTCTACAATATTAACAGATTCATCTGCAGAAACCATTGTTTCCCCAGATTGTACACTAGAGAGATGAAAGAATTGTGATTATTTTCCAAGTACATCAAATTTACTTTCAAGTGTCCTTCTGGCACACAGATCTCAAGTCAAAGGAAGGTATCACACACAATCACAGCTAGCAGGGGGTGGCCTGAATAGGATGCCATTACTGTTGTACCACGGCATTATCGGGGATGTGGAATGGTGTTGTATAGTCCAATGTTGTCAGATCTTGGAAGCTAATAAAGAAACAAAAAACACTGCATACAAAAATGTTACTACTATCAATTGTAAATGAACAGTCAATAAATTATTGAAAATTTACTGAAAATAGTGTATGCATTATTTGTTAGATTAAACATATATAAATCACTGTCAAATTTATGAATTATAGAAAAATATACACAAAAATGATTACACCAAAGAATACCATAGCATTCTAACTCAATACAGATGTCTATAACAGGAAATTAAAAAAAATTCACAGTGGATGATAGGGTCATAGGTTGTTGTAGCTAGTCATTGAACAAGCAGCTTTAATGCTTCAATGAGACTATCTTTGCAATGAGCTGTGCTGGTGAGAAGCCTAGGTCTGACCTCGTTTACGTCAATTCTTCATCAGAGCCATATCACCTCCAGCACATCAAATACACAATATTCTTAAAGTTGGAACCCATCCTAAACCATACTTAAGCACGCCAATCACACTCTTTTCCTGAAGTGTAAAACCATGTTTCCATCTACTGAGGTTGGCAAAAGCAGGATCAGTACTTGGATGAGAGAATTTGGAAGGCTTGCTTGAGGAAGGCCATGGCAACCACATGTGCTTAATCACTTGCCTTGAAAACCCTATGGCAGGGGTGGCCAAACTGGAGCTCTTGCATACAGTCTAATTTAATGTTAATACAAGCAAATTTGCATATCTCCCAATAAAAACGTGTGTGTAATATTTGTTTGTGTCTTGCAGTGCTCAAACATCTGACCTTTATTCTGTGTGGCTGTTATGTTAAGCAAGTTTGGCCACCCCTGCCCTATGGGATCACCGTAAGTCAGCTGTGACTTGATGGCACTTTCCACACACACACACAGGGCATTATCAAAACCCATGGCACGATGCCCACTAAAGATTCTTGAACTTCTCAACTCAATTTGAAACTAGCTGTTGCAAGGCCCAATACTGGGCAGGGGGAGGCGATGGCAAGGTGAACCCACAAGGCAGCCAAGATACAACAGACACCTTCTTGGCAATAGAAACAGCTTTATTGGTTACAGCTGACAGAGCCTTGGTGCAGCAGGGAGCAGCAGATCCTGTGCGAGCCATGGAGCACCCCATGGACATAGCTTTGTTCTCACACCAACACCCTTGAAATTTGAAGTGCAACAGGCTTAAATCTTGGGGGTGCATGGGCAGTAGCCAGAAGGCTGATTGGATGTCACATTGTGGCTATAAGAGCACCAGCACGGCATGATCAAGTTAGGCAGTGATGGGGCAGTGACTACAGCCCAGCATGCAAGGAGGGGCATGGAGAGGCCAGACACCTGCTGTGGATCTTCCAGGCCCTAGGCTCCACTGTGACCAGTATACTAGATTTCACATTAAGGATTACTACTTGTGATTTATATGATGAATACTGCAATCCTAGGAGAGTTTACAGCCTTCTAAGTGCATTGAAGTCAGTGGGCTTAGAAGTGTGTAACTCTCTTTAGCTTGCACAGTTAATGACATTAGGGATGACTTTTGAGTTTCTCATTCTTGCAGTTTCTGAAATCCCCATTTTGATTCCTATTCTCCCTTTTGCCAATTAATGATTCCAGTAATTAATTCTTTTGGTAATTAATTCTTCAGCTCTATATGTATACTAGGGATAAGGCTTGTTGTGATAATAAATACAATGGTCTCTTGCCAGGCCGTCCAGCTGCAGCTCCCCTTGTCTCTACCCCCCCCCCCCCCCCCCGTCTGAGACCCTGGTGGGCCAGGGCACCAGGCCTCATCACTCCCCCCCTCGTTCAAGGCCCTAGTGGGCCAGGTCGGTAGGGCTCATCCATCCCCACTGTTCGAGGCAGCAGGGGGGCAGGGCACTAGGCCTCATTCTCTCTCCCCCTGCTCCCCCATCCGGCCTCATCCATCTCCCCCCCTTCGAGGCCTCAGCGACCCAGGATGCCCAGCCTCATCCCTTCTTTTGCCGCGGCTCTCCCTGCCCCCAGCAGCAGACTCACCAGTGTTTCTCCTCCCCTCCCACCTGTTCGAGGTGCTGTTGGGCCAGGGTGCCCGGCCTCGTCCCTTCTGTGGCTCTCCCTGCCCCCAGGGGCACCAGCTTTGTCAGACTCATGGGGCTTGTCATTTCTCCTCCCCCCATTCGATGCCCCGATGGGCCAGGCCGCCTGGCTTTGCCCCCTCTCTTGCCATGGCTCTTCTCACCCCCAGTGGCAGCTGCAGAGTCACCAGCCTTGTCCCTTCCCCCTCGCCCTTGAGAGGTCCCATGGCACCTGGCCCTCCCAGAGGCCTCCCACCAGTCTCAGATGGGCTGGCAACGGGCGGCGGTCCATCGAAGCCCCATGGCACCCGGCCCTCCCACTGGCCTCAGAAGGGAATGGGGGGGGTTAAGATGGGCAGGTGCCGCCGAAGCAGAGGCGCCACACCTCCCTCCCCTCCCGTCAGAGTCACCGTGCTGCTGGATGGGTCTAGCAGAGGTGGCAACAGAGAGGAACCCATAGCAAGGCAGGCTGCAGTGCTTTTGGCTCATCTCCCTTTTTGACCCCCTTCTGGCCAAGGCCCGGCTCTCCACAGCCCTTACGCGATCAGGCAGCCACAGGAAGGAGGTGTGAGGAGGCTGTGGCTGAAGTCTGGGGAGGAAGGCGGTGGTGGCACAGGCCAGGCGGGCTGGGGCTGGGGCCAGAGGGAGCCAGCAGGCCACAGCGAGGCCAGCCGGGCCCGTCCTCCTGGCTCCCTGCCGCCATTGGGTGAATTGGAAGGAAAGACATGTGTGCTGCCTGTGGCTGGCAGAGGGTCCATCTCATCCGGTGTCTCCGTGTAGACTGAGGGTGGGACGGTGGCAGGGGCCTCTGTGGGCAGTACCCCATAGTGCATCCAGCCAACACAGCCAGTGCGTTCTGAGTGACAGTTCCAGCTGCCACCTGATTTTGCCACACATCAAATCTTGCCACCCCAAGTCTCTTTTATAATATAAGGAAGGATTAAACACATAGATGAAAGATAGTGTGCACATAAATATGATTTTTATTTCTGTTCAAATAAACCCTAAGTTTAGAACAAATTTCTAGCTGCCCTGGTGGCTCACCAGCATTTTGAGTGACTCCACCCTGTCTCCAAATTTGGCCAGTATCACTGCTGCCTTTGTTTATCTCAGCCTCTCAAATGCAGAAATGTGCTAAGCCTCCTCCTCATCCTGCAGCATTGCTGCTCAGCAGTGAAGGGCTTGATTGATGTTACTCAGCACCAATGACATCCCTTCCCCAACTCACCGCACTACTGAAGTCAGTGGTGGGCTAGCTTAGTAATGGCCCTTTGTCCTTAGATGACTTAGGTTACTTCCCAGTCAGCCCTACCAATATTGTAGGAATTAAACTCACTTAACTACCAACCCATACCAAGCTCGCTACCTTAGGACCTTACCAGTCCACTCTAATTAGGTCTAGTTAAATATACTTCTGCTCTCAAGAGCCAGTTTGGTGTAGTTTGGCGTAGTGGTTAAGAGTGTGGACTCTGAACTGGGAGAACTGGGTTTGATTCCCCACTGCTCCACATGCAGCTGCTGGTGTGACCCTGGGTCAGTCATAAATTCTTTCAGAGCTGCTCTCAGGGGCAGTTCTCAAAAGAGCTCTCTCAGCCCCACCTACCTCACAGGGTGTCTGTTGTGGGGAGGGGAATGGAAAGAGATTGTAAGCCACTCTGAGACTCCTTCAGGTAGTGGTGGGTTATAAATCTATTCTCTTTTTCTTCTTCTTCCTTCGGGTAGTGAAGGGTGGGGCATAAATCCAATCTCTTTTTCTTCTTCTCTTTTCTCTGTTACCATATAAAGCAGGCGAAGAAAAACTGTCTTACAGCCAGTTAGAGACAAGCCCTCCCCCCAGATTCCTGCTTCTGCCCATATAAAAGGTGTATGACATGCATTTATTTTGGCTGTTTTAAACCACCTTTCTCTAACAAAAGACTCAAGGCAGGTAAGCCCGAATTCATCAGATCTTGGAAGCTAATCAGGGCTGACCCTGGCAAGTACTTGGATGGGAGACCTCCTTGAAATACCAGCAGTCGGGAGGCAGGGGCAGGCTTTATTCAGCTACCTCTCTAAATATCCCCCAGGCCCCCAGTAGGGGTCATTCACCAGAGGTTGCCACGACTTCCAGGTGCACGCGTGCACACACATATGAAAAATACAAAAAATAAAATAAAATGACTAAGGCAGGTTAAATATACAAACAAATCTCAACAAAGATGGCAAAAAGACACCCCCCAAAATATATATATTTGGAGGGTGTTTTTTTGCCATCTTTGTTGAGATTTGTTTGTATATTTAACCTGCCTTAGTCATAAAAAAGGAGAAATGGGGAACATTTGCACACTCACATATAGTCTGGAGCACAGGAGGGACGGCCCTCCCTTTATGGTCGATTGTCCCCACAGGTCCCAAAGTCACAATTTAGTCTCCCTAAACACCAGGGGTCCCAAAAGCAGCAGAATAAACAGGGCAGCTTACTAGGAGACCCCATAGAACTGAACTGCTGTAGAATGGAAAGTGCCTTTCATTGTCCTACCAGCCTGGCAGACCCTGTAATGTTTCCTGGACCAGGCAGATGATCTGTGGTTGGCTTGATCTTCAGCAATGTAAATTACAAATAGTTTGCTGGAAGGCACCACAGTCTATTTGCATACCTCTTGTTTGAAAGGCTGAAAACCTTCTGCCTGTAGCAAGACACTGCCTGGTGCATGGGTTTAACAAACAAATGTTGACCTGGCACCAAGCTAGGGACAGTGGTTTCTCTTTGTTTTGCCTGGAGTTATGATCCATACGCTGCAGAAAGCAGCAACAGAACCATCACCATTCTCTGTCTAGATAAATATATTTCAAAAGCAGTTGCAGAATGGGGATTTAAGGTTGCCAACTCTGGGTCAGGAAATTCCTAGAGATTTGGGGGTGGAGCCTGGATGGGTGGGCTTTATGGAAGGAAAGGAACTCAAAGAAGTATAATGCCATAGAAGCTACCCTGCAAAGTTGTCATTTTCTCCAGGAGAAGTGACCGCCATAGGCTGTAAATCAGTAATTCCAGGAGATCTCCAGGCCCCACCTGGAAGCTGGCAACCATAAACTGGGGATGGATTTTAAAATTCTTTGAAAGCTCTTACTGGACTAAGGTGGATGTTTCCCAGCATTCAGTTTGCAAGAGCAGCAAGACTGTGTGTGCTCACGACGCGATCATGAAGGCAAAGGCCACCCCTTCTCTTAACTAGACATTCTGCCTCAGAACATAGAGACACCATTAAGCTCTCCTGGTTAACTAGCTAACTTGTGGGGCAGACTGGGTTACTGCTGACATACCTGGCTCTATGTATTTACCTAATCCGTCTTTAAAAAGCATGTAAGCTGATCAACAATTACTATTTTTAGTACTGCTGTTCCTATTTATGTCCCACCTTTCTACCAGTTGGTACCTAAACCAGTTTCTAAACAAGCATCAACATCTTTTGACAGAACAGCACCATAGTGCATTCTGTGAAGAACTTTCTCTTCATCCTGAATCTACTGAAATCATCTTCATGTAGGAACCCTGCATTCTAATATTGCGCAAGCAGAGAAAAAATATCTGGAGTCTATATCATATATTTTAATAATTATTGTTACTGTGTGGTGTACTGGGATACTTGGAGCCACACCTCAAAAAAATGAGGGACACCCAGGTGGGGCTTTTTTGGGCCATTGTCCTTGGTAGTAGCCCTTTTAAAAGTAGCCTTTTAACAGAAATAGCACCAGGTACACTAACTACCCCCCCAAAAAAAAGGGTTCAGTCACTTCATCAAAACATAACAAGAGCCCTGCTGGATCAGTGCCAGACCAGTTGTTCATCTAAGGTCGCCAGCCAGTGCCTGGCAGGCATGGACATTGGAGCTGGAATAGGTGGAGACCAGGTGGGAGGATAGGGGTAGTGGTGTGGCAACACTATGGCCTATTACACACAGACAGCTTACTGCAGAGAATCTGAACAGTCAAGCCTTTAAGCTTGACTTCGGATTCTGTGCCTGCCATATGCACTGTTCTTTTCTCTCTGGTGTGTTTATTCTGCAGCTAAAATTTTAAAAATCCACAATTTTCTAAAATCGGGTGGAATGTCACTTGTGATGTGTGGAGGGTGGCGGCCAAAGTTTATAGATAGATAGATAGATAGATAGATAGATAGATAGATAGATAGATAGATAGATAGATAGATATAGATATAGTAGATATATAGATATAGATATATAGATATATATAGATAGATAGATATAGATATAGACAAGGGGTGGACCTGCGATACTCGCGGGGGGGGGGGGGGGTGGGGAGGGAGGCAGAGCTCCAAACGGGGCTCCAAAGTCAGAAGTCCCCCCCAGATCCCCCCGATGTGCGGATTTAAGCATCCACACACCAGGGGGCGACTTGAGAATTAGATATATAGATATAGATATATAGATATATATGCAATTGCCCTATCACAGCTGCGCAGTAGTGTACAGCAAGCACCTTCCATTTAAATCCTCATGGTTCAGGCTTTGTGCATACATTTTACTGCTAGTTCGTTGAATTAAAGAGAACAGAAAGGAACACCAGCTCAGGATCAGACAGGTCAGTGAATGCTGAGAGCTTCACACTGTCTTAGCTGGGACTGTCTCCTCTTGCAGCTTGGTACCAGCTGATCCTGAGCTGGTGAAGAAGCTGGAGAAGCAGCATGAGAAGTTTCACATTCACAGTGCTGCCAGAGCTCCCAGAGGCAGCCCGAAGTGGCTTCTCAGCAGCAACAGTGAAGGAGAGTTGGGCGCTTGCATGCCACTGCTGCTATTCATATAGGGATGAGGGTGGTGGCTGTAGCAGCCCAGGGAACCGCCACCACCACCACCATCACCATCAATGTGATTGCCTCCAGGAGCAGCTCCTTTTAAACTTTTCCCCATCATTTAAATTTTTTTATTCAGTGATCTGAGACTAGCAACAGTCTTATATCACTAGACTCATGCCACTTGTCGAATAAAAATAAACTGAGATTTTGAAAATGGGAAGTGAACACAAAGGAAGGCCCAAAAAAGGGGGGGGGAACTCTCTTGAAACTGACATGACTAGTTTGAAACTGACAACAGTGTTTCCAAGGTTGGAGAATTCTGCCCCCCCCCCATTGCTTTGAAGTTTGGTATACATTTTGCTTGAGTGAAGACAGTCTGTCTGGAAATGTATCGGTTCACAAATGGGCATGAACCTCCACAAACTGTTTGAAAATTCGTGGAATTTCATGCTAGTTGACCTGCAATAAACTTCTGTTTGCGAACCATAAACCGGCAAAAATTCATTGTGAACTTTCATTTATGAGCCAGTTCATGCCCATCCCTATTTAGAAAGGCTGTGTGAAACAGAGAATTCCCGTATGGTGATCTATTGTTTTAAAAGGCTCTTTGATGCCCCCATGGTCAGAATTCATCACCATTCTTTCCAAAAATACAGAATCTGGCTTTTAAACCAGTGATGGCTTTCTGATCCCTTCTTTTGAGCTTCTATGACTTGGTGTTTGGCCAGTTGTCTGTGGGTTATGATTCTGGCTTCCATTTGAACTTTATTTTCAGAACTCTGATCTGTTGCTTACAACACTGTTTACCTCTGGCCATCAGTTTGAACTCTGTTAGCATCATCTTTTGGTTGTCAGCATAGCTGCTAGAACTTGGCTTAACATTTTTAATCCCCACCCCAATTTATATGCATTTCCATTTGCCAATCATTCTCTCTCTCTTTCATCTCTATATCCCTACCATTGCCTGTTTCAAAGCCTTTTCAGAATCCTACTGAGTTGCTCACAATCTCTGCATTTTCAACCACCACTTCAGGAATTCCTGCCTTTTTGTGTCGAGAATTTAAGTATTCACCTTTCAAGCCCATTTACATACCAACGATCAAGAGAGCATTTGCATTTGTCCCCTTAGGGGCAAACTACATGTTACACATTTTGGTAAGTCAGGTCCAGGACTTGCTAAAATTTATAATGCGTTGCTTGGGCCTTAAGGTCAAGCAAACTGAAAACCAGGAAGAAAACCAAAAATTCTGGTCATATCCCTAAGCCTGACATTGACAGATGGTGTGGTTTTGGGCAACTCATTTGATGCCTTTCAGTTTCTGAGCTATTTGTTTAGAATCACATTAACGACAACCTGTGAAGACTAATTATGGGTTTGCAAAAGACCCTATCCATGCACAACATTCAGGTTTAAAATTTCAGATGCTCAGGTTGATATAGTTCTATGGTTAGGTTTAGGATCTGTCCACAGGACTGAGAAGCACAGATGATTCCCTCTGGGCATCCATCATAAACTCCAGACCCAAGACAACCAGCAAGTGGGAAAATATCACTTGATTTGCCCAGCTCTGTGGGGCCCCAGAGTGACCAGACTCCCAGAATTTTGTCCCACTTGTTTCCTTTTTGTGCATCCAGGCTAGTTTATGCACACAGATCCCTTGATTTATTTATTTTTACCATGATTAGTTAACATTTGATTACTTGTAGCCAATGTTCCCTCTAAGCTGTGGAGTCTTGTGAACAAAAATTCGACTTTGTGAGCGGCTGGCATTAAAGTTGTGAGTGAGCAATTTGGCTACTGCATAAATTAGTTTGCTCCGGAGCCCTCCTTCCTGAGCTAAGGCAAAAAAGTGTGAGCCGGAGGCTAAAAAACTGTGAGCTAGCTCACACTAACTCAGCTTAGAGGGAACACTGCTTGTAGCTGAGTCTGTTAAGTGTGAAGTACATTCCTCAGCCTTGGCAGCTATTATGTGGACAGATAGGGCAGAAAGACGAGTAGCAAATAAAAAACACCACCATATTTCTTATATCTTTAGTGTCCTTTAGATGAGCATACAGCCACGTAGGTGTTACTTTTCTATGATCAGGACAACTAATTCTGTGGGACAGACCCTTGTCTTTTTGTCATCTTGTCCAGTTGCAGCTATCAGAGATGCGGAAATCATCCCACAGAAAATCTACCCTTGTGCGGCAGTAAAGCATCTAAAGGCCATCAGGTGGTCAGGGAAAGTAGCATTTAAAATGCAGAAGAAATTGTCACAATTTAGCCTCCTTTTAAAGAAAGCTTCCAAGATCTAATAATATGCTACGTTAAGTGTTATAGTCTCTCCTCTATTACCCCAAACAGCAATATTAAGCAGACAATCTGACCAAAGCGAACCACTTTTAAACCTTGTTAATTCCAACTGTTAAGCCTGTGCTTAAATCTCTCCCAGTGATGTGAATGGAACTTAACTGTGGCTGGTTCTACCCTACATATTATGGATAGGCTGGAACTGAGATGACCAAGTGCTTTTGCTTTTTTGGGTGTGCGTGAGTGAGAGAGTGAGTGAGTGAATTGGTGGTTCTACTGTTTTGACTTTAATATAGTTGTAATTTGGGGATTGTATTCGTTCTTACTCATAACTAGAACTAAAATAACAATGTAAGAAAAAACTCAAATAAATATCGAAATGACTCAAGTAGTATTTACTGTATAGATAAGAAACAGTGCAAACTACTATGAAACAGTGTGTTCTAGGGAGAGGAACGTGTTATTTAAGTTATATTTCCTGAAGAAAACTTAGAGTGCCCCTTCATATTACAGAGTAGAGAACGATGATTGCTGCTTAAAAACAAATGAGAGAACAAAATAAAAGGAAGTGTGTCTTGTCACCATCTGCATTCATAGCAACAGGGAAATGGGTTTCTTCATTTGCTATTCTCTCGGTATCTCTTTTCAGACAGGTATAGTAGCCTTAGATGTTTTCTGCCAAAGGCCATAAAACTTATAAACATGACAGCTGAGGTGACTGTTGTATGTGAAGTGCATACCTGGTGTAGTGTTTGTGCTCCTTTTCAGTTCATGAAAGGGCTGATGTTACTCAGGTGGTCTATAAAGTGAGATGGTTTGGTAACAGACCAAGGAATATGCTCAGACAGACATTCTGAAAACATAAGCCAAATACAGCCATTCTACTCAACCTATTATTAGATTTGCTGTACTTTTCAGTGGCAAGCAACCTGCCACTGTGGAACCAGCTGGTTATCAGTTTCAAAGCTCTCTCAGTTTCTTTCAGAAGTTCCTTTGTTGCCTCTGGAAAAAGTCCATCCTTTTTTGGTGTTCAGGGACATCATGAGATTAGATCTTGCCAGAATTCTGTTTTTGTTTTTTTAAAAAAAGACCTCAGACAACACAGCTTGAAGTAAAAACTGAAGAATTATGAAGCAGCAGGCATCCAGACAGGTTTTTATCCTTTTGGAACTGGCTAAAAGGGGAGAAACGTCATTAAAATGTACTCATGCTTAACCTTACTTCAATTTTTTTAAAAACCTATTTGAAATAGAAAATATACCATTTTAATGCCTAGCCCTGATCTCAAAGATTAAATTCTTTCCCCCCCCTCATTTCAGAAAAATCATAAGAAGAGACCTGCTGGATCAGACCAGTGGTCTATCTAGTCCAGCATCTTATCTCATACAGAAACCAACCAGTTCCTCTGGAGGGTCAACAACAGGGCATAGAGGCTGAGACCTTCCCCTCATGTTGCATCCTGTCTCTAGGATTCAGAGGTTTAGTGCCTCTCAACGTGGAGGTTCTCCTCCATCACCATGGCTAGTAGCCACTGAACAAACTGTTGAAGGGATCCCATTTTAAATAAGATTGAAGAGAATATATTACTTTACTCAGTCACTACTCCCCAAACAAATCATGTTTTGACCAGGTTACTGCGCCATAACAGCTTCAGGTAAGGCACCATGTCAGCACAGTGTTGTGCTTATAAACTAGGTAAAATTTAAGACTATGACACTAAATTGGATGCAGTAATTCTGTCACTTAAAAAAAAAGCCTGACAAAACCTGTACTAGTAAATTATTACCCATTTGGGACCATTTCAGGAATATGGAACTTGTCATTGGATCTTTTTAAAATTCTGGCACCATTGGGAAATACAATGCTGAACAAGTCAAAATTAAATTGTTTTTTTATTTTAAGGACTGAGCCAAAAAATGCCAGGAAATCAAACCAAAACAAGTTCAGAGGTTTTTTTTAGTGAATTAAAAAGGTTCTCCCCCCCCCATTTCTCTTGACCCCAGAATAAGATTTTCCTGTTAGTTGAGAACAAAGAAAATGCTAGCCTAACTATGGACAAAATTAGATCTTTTAACAAATTATACACATTTTTCAAGCAGAAATATCTGACTGGTTCAGGTTATGACTTTGAGCTACTCCCCAGAATAAGAGAATTCCAGGGGCAAGTCAAAGCCATGTCTACAAATATATTCACAGCTAGATTTTTTTTATCATCAAAACCAGATGTAGAATAATCCTAAAAATCATAACCATCTCTTTGCATAGTTATTACCATGGGAAAGATGTCTCCTTGCTGGTAGGTATTGCTTGGTAGCAATGGCCTTTATCCTTCCACTCAGCCTAACAAAATGTAAAGTCTTCTTCCAGCATAAAGATTTCCCCCCCTTCAGTTAAGAGGCACTTCTGCCACTGGAAAAGACCCTTAAATTGGAGGAAGTCCTCTTAGATTGGAGCAAGACTTTAAAATTTGTTGGGTTGAGTGGAAGGAGATAGGTGGGGTTGTCAGGGGCTGTACCAAGCATGTGGGCACATAGCATGTAAGTATGTAAGTAAGCTAAACATGGTGTAGTCTCAAACATCCCTCCCTCCATTGTAACTAAATGATGCATATCTGTAAAGACATGGTTCCCTCTCTCCCTTAGTCACAGTGCTTCCCTGGATTTCCTAATATGAGCTAAAAACAAATGCAATGCAAGGACCTCCTACCCATTTCTGCTAGGCTTGAAGGGAGTCAATGGCTCAATGAAACCAGTGAGCTTAAGAGGGTGTAACTCTGCCTAAGACTGCACTGTTCACTCAGTTTCACAAGAATCTAATGAATCCACTGAAAAAAATAGAAGAAAAAATAATAAATTGCTTCACTTCTTTTAAATAAAGGAGCAAGGAGGAAACAGCCTAATAAGGAAACAGTTGCAGGGAGAAGTGGAATCTTTATAGAAAGGAGCTTCTTTCTAAGTGAAAGTATAACAGAATCTTACCCATGGAGTTGTATATTGCTAGTTATAAAATAATAATGCAATGTGGGACTATCATTTTAGTTCACTTCCATCTAAGTAACAACAATAGAAACTTCAGTATAAAGTATTTCAGTGTGGAAGCAATCTAGTCTGGCAAAGTTGCACTTAGAGTTAGTTTCTTGCATGGCCTGTAGAAATTTGTGATTCGTTGTTGCCTGGATGCATTAAAACTACTTTCATTCATTCATTTATTCATTCATTTCCAGCTAGGGAATGCTTGATTTCACCCAATTCTCCTCCTTACTACAGCTTCTTCCCCACATGATGTTTGTCCTTGCAGGTCCCATGATCTCCAACATAGCCTTTTTTTGGGTGGTCAGAGATGACTCCTCCTCTTTTTCTCACCTGTGGAAAAGCATGTTGAAACTTTCAACCAGCTTCTCAGCCGGTGAAAAAGGGAAGAAGAGGCTTGTTGTGGAGCTAGTGGAGGTGGGGTACATCACCTTCAGTTCCTTGGGATAACACTATGACAGAGAGTGGTGATGGAAACAGCCTGATCAAGTCACAGCTGATTTATGTTGACCTCCATGGTTTTCAAAGCAAGAGATGAACAGAAGTGGTTTTTGCTTGCCTCTGAGTAGCAACTCTGGACTTTCTTAGTGGGCTCCCATCCAACTACTAACCAAGACTGATGCTGCTTAGCTTGCAAGATATGACACATTCAGGCTAGCCTGGGACATCCAGGTCAGGGACTATGACAGGTAGATAAACAGTATTTCAGTGTCACCTCTCTACTGCCTTCCTCTTATTTGTTTTTATACAGTCAGTTATTATTCAGCACTCTCCCTCTTTCACCACATTATCTTCTTCTGTGTATCTGATTCAGTTTCATGCTGTGAGCATACTCAACCCTTAGATTCCATTGAAACCAATGGAATTAACTCCATACAGTGCTTAGGCTCACGGTGTCAAGGATATAGCAAATGTTTTGTAGGATGCAAAATGTAGAAGAATCTATAAAATGGTGATTTTTGATCATTCCCACCTCTCATGGCAGACTTCAGACAGCCCATAAATTATTCCTGGGGTTTCTCTTTCTCCTAGAAACAAAATTTCAGGGGACCTTTGGGGCTATAGTAGAAGGAGGGAGGTGGGGAATCAATGGTCTGTAGATAGAAATCCTTCTGTCTGTGGAAATTTTAGGCAGGATCTAATGCTTGGCATGGGTGACACCTGTAAAGTAATGCTGTTGAGCAACTGCTTTCTCACTCCTGTTTCTTTCCTATGCACCCTTTTTTCATGCTGCTGCCACCAATGTTCCCTCTAAGCTGCGGAGTCTTGTGAGCAGAAATGCTACTTTGTGAGCTGCTGGCATTAAAGTTGTGAGCAAGCAATTTGGCTACTGCATAAATCAGTTTGCTCTGGAGCCATCCTTCCTGAGCGAAGACAAAAATGTGTGAGCTGGTGGGTAAAAAACTGTGAGCTAACTCACACTAACTCAGCTTAGAGGGAACACTGGCTGCCACTCACTTGGGACCAATCCAAGGAAGACTGCAAGGGCACCTCATCTGTTTCCTGCCTGGGATGTATCTCAGAGGGATGGCAGAAGATAAAGTGCCTTTGCAGTCCATCTTAGCTGGTTCCTGGGCAGTAGTAGCAGAACAAGAGAATGGACATACCTCCTCTTGTACTGACTGGGATCCATCCAAGTTAGGATGAAGGTTTATATGAATTCCAGGCAGGTAGAGAGCAAGCAAGCATCTTCTTTGTTGCCACCTGCTCATTTGCATGTTCAAAACATTACATTCCATGGTCATTTTCAGTTATGCAGTATCCTTTCAAAGGGTACTGCAGGGGTGTTTCCTCTACAGTTGATTGGTCTTCTGGGATGCCAGGGAGGAAGATGATTGGGCACATATTTTGCACACATCCTGGTGTCCCAGCATGACTTCTTTTGTGTAGTGGTTAAGAGTGCAGACTCTAATCTGGGAGAACTGGGTTTTATTTCCCCATGCCTCCACATGCAGCTGCTGGTGTAACCTTGGGTCAGTCATAATTTCTTTCAGAGCTGTTCTCTCAAGGGCAGTTGTCGAGAGAGCTCTCTCAGCCCCACCTACCTCACAGGGTGTCTGTTGTGGGGAGGGGAAGGGAAAGGGATTGTGAATTGCTCTGAGACTCCTTTGGGTAGTAAAAGGCGGGGTATAAATCCAATCACTTCTCTTCTCCTTCTGTTTGGTGAATACAGAGCTAGGTGCTGCTACCTGAATTCCTCTCTAACAGGGGACCTGTCTGTGTGTGTTCGTGTGTGTATGATCTGATTTCTACCTTTGGGCACATTAATGCTCCTAATCTCCTGCTTCCTGAGCCCAGCATCCATAAGGTGGCTGCCTGTTGTCAAAGCTGGTGTCACAAAACTGCTACCACCTCCTTCCCAGTGGGAGGGGAATCTCTTCCCACGTCCTTGGTTTCCTTTGTCTCAATACTGATAAGGTGGGGGCTGCGGCGGCAAGGTGCCTTTTGCCAAGGGTGCCTTCTGAGGAAACATGCCACTCTTGATTAGCCAAATGCCTGCAGTTACCCTTGGCTTCCCAAGTTCCTGTTGGGGCAGGAAATCCCCCACTCCCCGCAGGTCCTTCCAGCCACTGCTCAACTGGGCTGCTGGAGAAAAAGGAAAGGAAAATGGGGGTACAATGACCAGCATTGTGATATGCTAATGCCACTTCTTGTGCATTTCTGGTGATGCTCTACCATTCAATCAAAACTCTATGTTTAAACCCTGGAAGTGATGCAGTGACACAATGATGCAGCATAATAATCTTACTGGCAAACGCCCCTCCCACGAGTGAGTCGCTCAGTGATTGCCAGCCTCATTCTGGCAACCCTAAATTACCCCTGCAACATCTAGGCTGCAATCCAAGAGTAATTTACATTGAATGTTGTGGGAGTTAACTAGAATTAAATGTACCTAGAGTTTGGTGAGAAAATTCTGCTGAATCTACAGTGGGACCCTAAAAACCCAATTGGTTAGAACGGGCATTCAGTATACATAACTCCCTGCCCATGCGCACTCACTTCATTTCTTGCATTAAGAGAATTCTTATTTGACTAACACAGACACTTGTGAAAACATTCTACAAGCAATGAAAAGTTTGGACTCCATGATCAAGGTATTAATGCCACCTCAACCCAACCTTGTGAAGGAAGCTCATGCATTGGGTTTCAAGGCCCACAATGCATAGTTGGCAGTGCCATGGGCAACGAGGAAGGAGGTCCATGCCTTCCTGGGTCATGCCCTGCTGCCCATGCACAAGTCAGTGGCATGAGTGACATTGCCTGAATCTCAGACCCAGGTCTAAGGTAAGGGCATAGGCAAGGGGGAAGGCATGCACCACTGAAACCCACACCTAGGTCACGGGGGTTATAAAATAGTTGGACCATTTGGAGCTAAGTGTTTTTCCAGACTGCAAGTGCAGAGAAAGCATTTTTTTAAACTTTACTTTTTATTAAATTTTTAAATTTTTTACAAAATACATAAACCAAATCAAACAATAACAAATGAACAATGTGAACATCCTAATCATTAACTCACAAACCTTAACATCTATAACACAATAACATAAATACAAATAATAAAGTCTTTACATGTATTCAAATTAAATCCTTTCACTTGCATAAATCTACAAAGCTCATAAAGCAATTATACAAAAGTACTTAAAAACTAATAAAATCAGTCCTTGATGAAATGTCAACCCATCTCAAATATACTCGAAAACTCAGCTGTATCCAGTAAAGGTTACTAAGTCCCCCATCAAATTGACCAAACAATTCAAAATGAGTTGTGGAAGCCCACTAGATCCATCAAGAAATGCCAACTCATGGCTGCAAATCAGATTTTCCCAACTCAAGTGTAAACTAAATGTTCAAATGTTTTGAGATTATTTTACATTCCTTCCGAGGTGGTCAATATTGGTTTAAAATATTGTTTCATTATTTTCTGAGCTTGATAGTTTGTATTAAAGTGAAAAGATGTGATTTGTTTCCATACTGAAACAGTCAGGGTAGTGTACTGGTTACCGTGTTTTACTATGATATGGGAGGCCCAGGTTCAAATCCCTACTGTGCCATGGAAGCTCACTGGATGACCTTGGGCCAGTCACATATTCTCATCCTAACTCCACTTTACAGGGTTGTGGTGATGATAAAATGGGGGAATTTTGTAAGTGGCTTTGGTTTCCCATTGGGGAGAAAGGCAGCGTTTAAATGAAATACATAATATTTCTGATAACCCCCCCACTTTACACATTATATTTGACAGAGAGGGGCTTTTAAAGATATTGCTGCATGATGGTTATACATTTTTCCAGAGTAGGATTATACAGGAACTATGGGAAAGGAATAATTCGCAACCGAATTTTCCACTGTGGACAAGATTGTCTCATTGTGGATAAGTGTTATAACACAATGAAAGCCCAATATCCATCAGTGTGTAGATGTTCCCTTATAGTCAAGAATGAGGAGGGGTTGATCATCACATGTAAAGATGAGACAATTTCTCCCATTCCTTTCCTCTAGCTCATAAATTTGTTTTTCACTGCGTCTTCAATGCATTTATATGTCCTCCCACCTCCAACCAGCTATGCAAATTCGATTCAACAGCCCACGGCGCCAAGCCGTTGGGCTGGGGAAGCGCCTTTGCCTCCCTGCCGGATGAGGCAGGCTGGGGTTTGGTGCCAAAAGCGCCATATAAGGGCATC